>NW_006440128.1:77518-81751 GCF_000325575.1 Pteropus alecto
CCTCTTGGACCTCTGCTTTATATAAAGTGTTAATAATGTCTTTTTTTTCCCCCTTATAGATGTTTAATCATGCTCGCTACCCCCAGTCTCAGTTTCTGTCAGTGTTAGTGACAGTTTCGGTAGTGTTTGCTCAGATTCCCCTGGGGCTCCACGGCATTCCATCTCGAAAGGTATGCGGGGAGGGGCCCTCTGGGTTGGAGGTTGGAGGCTGCAGCTCAGCCTCAGTTTTGCATCCACAGCTGGAAAAAAATCAACTGTTGTTTCTCTGCTGTCCTCGCTTTTCTGCTGTCCCTGTTTCTCTGCCTTCTGCCTTGATGATTGGGCACAACCGCCAGCCATGTGGAGCTCACAGCACTCCCAGGCAGGGCCGTTCAGAGAACTCTCTGCTCCGTCTCCCCTTACCCTCCTCCCACAAGGAGCTCTGGCAGCTGTGAGTGGCAGCTTCTTTGTTTCTCCCAGTCCACCGCCCAACACCCGGGGTTCTGACCTGTGGTAGCTCTTATGCGCAGATCCCATGCTCAGACGTACTGGTGTGCAGTTTGGGTGTTTGTTTGTTGAGTTTTAGATGTTCAGCTTATTGTTGTTCCAAGGGGAGAGATCTGGGAATGTCTCTCATGTCGCCATGTTTTTTTCACAATTTCTAAAATCCTTCCACAGCTTCCTATTGCTTTTTCAGATAAAGCCAGAATTTCTGTCTGAGATAGATTTTCAAGAGCTGTTTAAATGATGTGAAAAATGAAGCTCATAGAATGGGATTAGGTGCATTTTAGTAGACTATTCAGAGGTGAGTATTAAATGAATAAATAAATAAAGTTAGGGGAACCTCCATTCCCATAACCTTCGAGGGAACGTACACTAGAGAGACATCCATGATCTCTCTCCTTGATCCCCGCCCCCCATTATGCACCAACCAAGTGAAGAAAGACTTATCTGAGTAATGAGTTTTTGAGAAGAAATTGAGAATGCTCTGCTCTGCCATTTCAAGGTCTTCTGACTAAGGGTTTTATTGTGGTTTGCTCTTAGCTTGTGGGTGGCCTGAGTTTATCCCCATGAGCCAGTGACTAGGTGGGTGAAGCTCCCTAATTCAGGGGTGGGGGACAAAATAGAAAACAGTTGAGGTCTCACATCTCAGCTCTGTCCACCAGTTCAGTTTTGTAACTGATATTTTAATCTCCTTTCTGATTTTGGTGTCCGTGTCTTAGTTGCTTTCAAATTAACAAGAGGAAAGGGGATGTTATCGATTGTTCTCCTGAAGCCCAACAAATTTATCAGGGAGAAGTGGTGAGGGCTGATAAGACAGAAAATTTTCACAAACCTCATGAAGAAGTTCAAATTTCACTATCTTCCTTTTTTTATTTTTCTACAATGGCCATCAAGAAGATATGCTACTTAGTCCAGTGCTTCTCAAACTATAGTGAAAGACCAGTGTTTTCCTTTTTAAAAATAACTCCAATTTATCATGGACTGATGGTTTTTAAAAATGCAATAAGAATAAATTACTATAAAATGATATTAAATAAAAACCAAAAACACACAATATAAGCCCCTAAATTTTTAATAATTAGGTTTAATAGACATGAAAAAATACACTGTTACATTGCTATAAATGTTCGTGAAAGCTAAATCTCAATTTTTGACTGATCTTATCACAGACTAGTAACAAAAATTTCAGGACACAGCACTGTTCTGCAGCTCATGCTTCTTAGTAACATTGATCTAATCCACTTTAGTTTACAGTGGACTTTCAAAATGGCACACAGAGTAGTAGAATGGTTAAGAGTCCTGGATCTGGCAACAGACTTCCAATTCCCAGTGAATGAGTGGTAGAGTCAATATTAATACCTTCCTCACAGGGTTGGTTCTAGGATTAAATGGGAATTTGTATAAAGCACTTGAATGTGTTGAGCCTCTAATAAGTGTTAAAGACATATTATTATTCTGGACCAACATCCATTTTGGTTGGTAGTCTTCTGCTTAATGTTTGGAAGAGGCCTACATGGGTATAAATAAATATCCCCACAATTCATTCTTTGAATGAGTTTGATTTGCATTCTCTTCTAATGATTGGGTAATTGGGTCTTTGTGTTTTCTTTTGCCTAGAGACTTACAGGATCTATGCAAGTGAATCGAGGGCCTTGAATATTGGCTCTTAAGGCTGCATTGGCTCATCTTTGAGATGTAAATGTTGTAACAGAGTGAACAGGTCTCTCTGATTCTATCTTATCCAAGTCTACTTTGTTGCCATGGCCTTCAGGCTAATAGCTTCTATCTGGTAATCATTAGAGTAATTCCGCTTGTGGCCTGAGGATATAAGGGCAGTATGTATCGTTTATCAAATATTTGCAGAACCCTCATGACCAGAGTCACATCAACTAGCACAATCTTCCTCAGAACCCTGCTGGTGCCCAGATATCTGCAGTTGTCAATCACCTCTTGCTTCTCCCATTTTCCCTTCCCTTGACATAAAAAAAGCTTGAACTTCATACTTTCTTAAGATGGAAATGACTAGATCTCTCATCTTCTCAGTTGATGCCTTCCTGATCAATAAAACTTTCCTTGCTGCAAACTCTGAAATTTTGAGTTTGGCCTTTCAAAGTGTCAGGCATGCAGACTTTGGACTGGTAGCAACATGACTCCCTTGGGTAAGTTCTACATAAATTGTCTTGTCAAAATCATAATTTTAAATAGCCATAAATGGTCATAGTCAAAGGTCTAGCCTCGGTGGGTCAGTGTGCATGTCTCTGGGAACATTTGCAATGTTTTCTAGTGCTGCCTAATATTGTCTCCTAAAATACTGGTTCTATTTCCTATAAGAAAAGAAGTCCTGGAAGGCATTCAAGGAACTAGAGTAATTTGAAGTCAAGAGAGGTGAGTTTTTGGCTAGCCCTGGAGCCTATAATGTTCCTGATTGAGTTGGGTCAGGAAGTAAAGTGTGCCAAATGGCTTTGTAACAGGATAAAAGAGATTTATACCTGTCAGAGAAGCAGATGACTGTTCCAACCCCTTCCCCACCTTGGCATTTCCTCTTCTGCAAGTTTCAGGTGCCAGCCAAATCCACTTCATTATAAAAAAAGTAATAATAATGCTACATCTGAATGGCATAGAACATTAACTGATTGTATGCCCATATCAAACGAACATGCTTTTCAGAAAGGCAGAGCTAATGAAAATCTGATTTGTTCTCACTGCTCTGGTCTGTTCAGTCCATAAGGCCAAAACTGAGGTAGTTTGGGTCGTGGGGGCTGTTTAAAACATGCCTCTGTAGTGAAATGTTTCCTGTTCTGTGGCAAAATGAATTGACTTTATTTTTTCCCGTTTGGTATGGTAAAAGCTACAAGTTTCGTGTTCTAAATTTACTTTGAGGCACTACAAAATTGATTCCCCTATGATTATAAAGAGAATACTATCTACTGAGACAAGTGAACCAAAATTCTCACAGATTAAATTTGGCTTACAACAGATGAAATAGGCTCAATGACATTTCAGGGTGGGAAGGTGAGGTGGTGTTGTAAATTCAGGGCTTCAACAGGTGGTATGTTGTATCCGTCTCTGAATTCAACACTTCTGAATCCCCATGAATTCTCACTGATGGCAGGGAAAATGACCCAAAGACTAATAAAATGGAAGGAGATTTTTTTATGCTGTACTGTTAAAAAGAAAGCTGAATCATTGCAGGCCTATCTCCAAAAACAAGAATGAGCCCAAATAAGCAGCCTAATGATACATCTTAAAAAACTAGAGGAGGAAGAACAAATGAAGCCTAAAGTCAGCAGAAGGATGGCAGGGAATGACCCAAAGACTAATAAAATGGAAGGAGAGTTTTTTATGCTGTACTGTTAAAAAGAAAGCTGAATCATTGCAGGCCTATCTCCAAAAACAAGAATGAGCCCAAATAAGCAGCCTAATGATACATCTTATAAACTATAAAAGGAAGGACAAACAAAGCCTAAAGTCAGCAGAAGGAAAGAAATAATCAAAATTATAGCAGAATTAAATTAAATTGAAAACAATAACAACAAAAAATAGAAAAAATAAATGCAACAAAGAGCTGATTCTTTGAGAAGGTTAATAAAACTGACAAAGCCCTGGCTAGACTCACTAAAGAAAAAAGAGAAAGGACACAAATAAACAAAATCAAGGATGAAAGAAGGGTAATTACGACTGACATCGCAGAAATACAAAGGATCATGCAAGAATACTATGAAAAAGTATAAAATACCAAATATAATAACC
>NW_006440128.1:88531-99160 GCF_000325575.1 Pteropus alecto
GGGCGAGGAAGGCAAAGTTAGACAGGATAAAGGGGATCAAATATATGGTAGCTGAAGGAAACTGGACTCCAGCTTGTAATCACACAGTAGAATATATAGATGTCAAATTATAATGTATATCTGAAAATTATATAGTTGTATTAACCAATGTCACTCCAATAAACTTAAAAATAAATAAATAAATAAAACATTAACAAAATAATAATAATAAAAGAGCTATCAAGCGAATAAAAGATATGGAGGAACCTGAAATGCATATTGCTAATTGAAAGAAGGCAATATGAAATGGCTACATACTGTATGATTCCAACTACACAACATTATGGAAAAGATATAACTATGGACACAGTAAGAAACTCAATGGTTGCCAGGGTGTGGTGAAGGGAAGAATGAAGAGGTGGAGTGTGGACTATTTTTAGGACAGTGAAAATACTGTGTATGATACAGTAATGGTGGATATATGTCATTATTCATTTATCAAAACTCATGGAATGTACAACACCAAGAGTGAACCCTAATGTAAACTATGGGCTATGGGTGATTATGATGTGTCAGCGTAGGATTGTCAGTTGTAACAAATGTACCATTTTTGTTCAGGATGTCGATAGCGGGAGAGGCAATGTGTGTTGGGGCATGGAGTATATGGGAACTCTCTGTGCTTTCTGCTCAATTTTGCTATGAGCCTAAAATTGCTCTAAAAATAAACTATATTTAAAAAGGGAAAAATTCACAATGAAGAAATTGTTAAATATTAAATTATTCTAATGGCACTAATAAAGTGGTATTCTCTTCAATGTGCTGACCCAATGTATGCTAGGCACTAGAAATACTGTGGTAAGTTCTTGCTCTCAAAGAACTAACAATCTAGTGGGGAGACTGACAATAATAAAGTAATCACACTAACACATGTCAAAAGGATTGTGACCAGTGCTACAAAGGCTAGTACACAGTGCTAAGACACCTTATAACAGCTGGAGTTGACCTATTCAGGAGGATCAAGGAAGGCTACCCCAAGGGAGTTACTCAAAATGAAATCTGAAGGATGACTAAGAGGTGATAAAGGAAAGAACAACAAATGAATCAAACAATGAAATCAAAATTTTACAAGGCCCCATAGCAGGAGGGAGCATGGTGACATGAAAAACTTAAAGACAAATGTGATTGTAGTGCAAAGAGTGATGGTGTTCAAGATGAGACTGAAGAAATAAGCATGTGCCAGATTATCGAGAGCCTTGAAGGCTATATTAAAGAGTTTTTTTTTTTTATTGTAACAGTGATGGGAAACCAGAAAGCTTTTAACCATAAGGGTGATATGGAGTTTCTTACACAAAGACCATCTGGCTGCAATCAAGAGAACAGATATAAGGGGAGCCAGAGTAAATGCAAGTAGATTAAGAGCTATTGCAGCAATCTAGGAAAGACGTGATGGTAGGATGTGGTAATGGAGATAGAAAGAAATGGAAGAATTCTGGAGATTGTTAGGAAGTAAAATAAGCAAAATTGGACCATAAACCCCTACTAAAACCAGGTTTCAGAATAAGGGAGGAGCAGGGAGGCATCAAAAGACCCCTTTGTACAACTGGATGGAATGGTAGGGCAATCCACTGAGATAGGGAAGGCTGGAAAAGGACCAGGCTTGAGGAACAAGTTGAGTTTGAGGAGGCTTTTGGATATCCTAAAGGAGAGATTTAGTGGGCATTATGATATACTGGTGTGAATGTCCGAAGAAAGATCTGAGCTGGAAATATAAATTGGGTAACCCATGTGAATGCAAGTGTTAATTAAGCTGTAGATGTGGGCGAACTTGCCCAGGAAGAGAGTATAGAGTGAGATGGGAGACAACTGAGGACTGGAACTCAGGAAAAGTCAACATTTGCAATGAAAAAGTACCTGTGACAATACCTAAATTATCTCTCTACTTCTGAAATTTGTAAATCCCGAATTATTTCTTTTGCTTTGCCACTCAATTACTTGATAATATCCAAAACTAACTCTCCCCTCTTTAAATCAGCATTCCATTTGTTGAAGGGGATGGTGTCATTTTTATAAGGGATACTTTTACTTTTTGCCAAATATTATTAGGAAGATGCTAGTAAATATACTGTTGAGAATATGATGGTAGAAGTTTAACTTGGTAAAATGCCGAGCCTTATTTGTAAACACGTGGGACTCAAAGACAGCTTCTGTAGCCTTCCAGAGTGGTTTCTGCCAGGTGAGGAAAGAATAGCCCATGTATTATTGTGATGTTCAAGGTAGTGGTGTTCTATATCCCCAGACATTCTGTGAAAGCAGAGCCGTGCTTTCAAAGTATATAGGCTTCCAGTCAATGACCCTGCTGTGGAAAGAGAGAGAGAGTTTCTTCCCTCTCCCTTACTCAATTTTGTAGTGCATATTTTTATGCTCTTGAGAGCTGGAACGAAAGAACAAGATAATTATTTGGTCGATTCAACATTTTCACCTCTGAATCAAGAAGTTACTCAATAATCCTTTAGCAGGCAATGAGGGGGCGGTGTGTTAAGAGTCAGGAATTTCCAGCTCTGATACTGACTCATGCTGGGTATTCTTGGGGTAAACCATATCAACTCCCTCTATTTCTATATCAGTTAATACCACCTGTACTCCCTATCTCTTGGGGTTGTTATGAGTCTGATGAGATCACATATCTGAGAGCATTTTGAAAATGTCAGACATTATTATGCCATAAAGTAAGCCATCCATTGAAAGCTGGTCTGTCTTGAATAAGATACAACTTTGTTACACTATACTTGTATCACTTCCTGTGCTGTCTTATTTCTAAATCATGTTTCCTTTGAAAACGAAGCCTTCTGAGATGCTTAGAGACATACTAGCTGCTACTACCACTGCAACTAAATATCAAAATATCTAAATAAAACATTATTATATTAATCAATGGTCCAGCTTGCAAATGGAAACTCTAAAACAAATGCAAAACCAAGATTAATTTTTTATTATGAGTTATAAGGTGTTGACTTAGCCCACTAGACCTTACATTAGCTACTTCCCGATTATCTCTTTGACCTCAGTTTGTACTACTCCCCCTTTCCCTCAATCTGTTTTAACCTTTTAACAAAGTTTTACTTGCCGTTCCTTGAATAACCCAAGCAGTGTCTCAAAATAACCCAAGCTGCTACTCAAAATGCTATTCCCTCTGACATCCCTCATTTCATTCAGATCTTGGTAGATACAGAAGCTTTCCCTAACTACCCTATTTAACTACCCTAACTACCTTACCTAAAGTAGCACACACTCCTCACGCTTATTAGCCCTACAGGGGATTCTTTTCCGGTTTGTTTCACTGCTGTATCCTTAGTGCTTAGAACATAGCCTGGCACATAGTAAGGCTATAGTAAGCACACAATAAATAGCTGTTGAATGGAAGAATGAAAGAACATATTCCTACTGCTCCTCTGCCTGGCAAAATCTTTCCTAACATAGCACCTCACAACCATGAAATTAGGAATTAGAATGGGATGCTAAGCATCAAGATCTTTCTGTTGGGCATGATCATTTGCCTGATTTTACAAAAATGTGGGGAAGAACATCAAAATTGCACATGGTATTTTGACCTAATAGAGGTCTTTAATGCCATCAACAGAACTGGGCTATGGCAACTTTTCAATAATTCTGACTGCCTTGAAAATCCTAGCATGTTCACAAGTTCCCCAACACTAAAACAGTATGGTCCTGTTAGTGGAAATTGGACATCTCATCTAGATGTCCCTTAAACTTGTTACCTTGCTAAATTAAATGTGTTAGGGTCAGCTACAAGCTCTAACTAGCATTAATCATCAGGATAGATTCACCAATAACCAAACCCTGGAATACAACCAGGCTATGGCATTGAAAAAAATGTTAGTTCATTGCAACACAAACCAGAGAATAGAGTACAACATAATATACTGCTGCCCATGCTGACTCCAGATGGTCCAGTTATCACCACAGAAGGCAGAAGCAAAGCTTCGTGCATACAATAGGGCCTATCTGTTGGGGGCAGGGGGCAGTCATCTCAATTTTGTTGGAATTTGGGAATCTATTCTTTAAATAGTCCCATGTCTGAGATCATACGACTGCTTTATGAGAGAAGGGGATGATGGTCTGTTGGAGTGTATCACGGAACTAACCATAGCCCATAAGAACAGTGAATAACGTATAAAAAGAAAAGTAGAGCTAAGCATCGATCGTGGTGGTAGTCATGACAGAATTGTTTTGATGAACTCTTTTAAGTCATATCAAAAAACTGAATCAAATAGGTTAAATTTTGCAATCACATTTTATTTAGTGAAATGTGTTCTCGTTTTTTAATTGAGGTATAACTGACATATAACATTATAGCAGTTTCGAGTGTACAGCATAATGATTCAATATTTGCCTATACTGTGAAATGGTCCTGATAAGTCTAGTTATCATCGTCCCCATACATAGTTACAACATTTTTTCTTGTGATGAGAACTTTTAAAATTTACTCTCTTAGCAACTTTCTAATTGCAATACTGTATTATTGACTATAGTCACCATGCTGTACATTGCACCCTCACTTATATATCCCCACTTATTTATTTTATAACTGGAAGTTTGTACCTTTAGACCCCCTCCACCCATTTCTCTCACCCTCTGCCCACACTTGATAAAAGTCTGTTCTCTGTATCTATGTTCTTATTATTTTAAAACTTATGAAGTATGACTTATTGATTCATTATAATAGTTAATTAATTACAGCTTGTTTCTATTTTCCTTTTTATTTACAAGGAAAAACTAATCAAATAATTGAGATATTTCTACTTCCTCTTTCTTGCAGATCCCTAAGCAGTAAATTCAATACCTTAAATTACTTATTCATTAGTAATGACCTAGGATGAGATGAAACTCCTAGTAGAGAATTCTTTTTCTTCTTCTTCCTCTTCAATATCACCCCACCTTCAATAACAATAAAGACATTTATTCACTGGATTTTATGTGTGTGGCCCTTTGCAAAGCACTGAGATTTTAAAAGGCTTTCTATATCTTACCTCTAAACCTCAACACTCTAAGTGGTCCCACTTGGAAACAACAGCATATAAACCGTCTTGACATTTAGAAATCAGAGACAGGGTGGCTCTTTTGGAGTAAAGGATTCAGATAGGCAGAATGGTGGAGTGGTTTAAAGCACAGGTACTATCTGGAGTCAAAATCTTCCAAATCAAATTCTTGCTTAAGTACTTCCTCAAGCTGTGTGACACTGGCATGCTGTGTAACCTCTCTGTGCCTTGCTGTCCTCATCTGTAAAGCATGAATAATAACAATAATCTGTGCACCACAGAGTTATTGTGAGGAATAAATGAGCTAATCCCATGTAAGGTGCTTAGAACGGAGCCTGGTTCATTGAAAGTGCTCAATAAATAATAGCTATTATTATATAAGAAACTCAAAATTTTTAGGTTCTATAAAGGAGTAATACTGGCTATAAATCAAAGAACATCTTCTTTTGTGAAGGTTGTGTGGAAAGACTATTAGTTGCCTAATGTCCTTTTGTGTCAAACCCTCACACGCAGTGATCATTATAAGTGTGTAATTAGGCAATCCAATGACATATGGGAAGTGAAACTCAGATCCAGGGTTTAAAAAAAAAAAAAAACATACACTTCTGTAAAAAGGGGATTGGCAAACTTTCTCCGTAAAGGGCCAGATAAGAGACATTTTAGACTTCACAGAACAGACCACTTCTGTTGCAATTTCTCAGCTCTGCTGCTATAGGGCAAAAATAGTCATAGGTAATGTGTAAATAAATAGGCATAGCTGTGTTCCAATAAAACTTTATTTACAAAAACAAATCATGGTCCTATGGGTCATAGTTTGTTCACCCCTGCTCTAAATAATTATCCTAGCCTATCAGGGTTGTAATGGTCCCTTCAGCTGAGTAACCACAGAAAGGAAACTGAAGAGGAGAATAAAGGGAGTGAGAAGTGAAGAAATGAGAGAATAAGCAATGACTCCTTTAATGTCCCTCCCCCATTCTAAATGGTATTAGATGCCTCCTTACATGACAAGGGAACGGCATGCTTCATTTATTCTCCCTTTCATTTAATACATAACAAAACGCTGAAGCACTTACTATGCCCCAGGCACTATGCTGTGACATAATCCTGAGTGAAAACAGACCTCGCCCCTGTCTTCATGTAATTTACCATCCGGTCAGGTAGGGTTAGGAACTAGCATCAGTCAAGTAACCACACAAACAAATCAAACTGTGCATCTGTGTTCGGTCCTGCCAAAGCTTATAAGAGGTTCGCTCTAGTCAAGGAGCTCAGGCTTTCCTGAGGAACCTAAACCTAAAACCCGAGCTGATATCTGAAAAATGAGTAATAACTGGGGAATGAGGTAGGAGACCCCACTTAGAACGCTAAGCAAAGGAAACAGCATAGGCTCTTTGATGGTAGAAAGTATGGTGCATTCAAGGAATTAAAGTAAGGTCGGTATGGTTTGAGTCCAGACGTGCCAGGTGGAGCATGGCGAGAGATGTGCTGGGAAGGTAGACAGAGGTCAAACTATGAAGGTCCATGTGGTAGTAATCAATTATTTATTTATTCAACAAATATTTACTGAACAGTACGCTATGTCAGACTCTGTGGATACTATGGTGAATGAGAAAGGCAGACGTTGAACAAACACAAATAAATCTATAATTACAAAGCTCTGCCTGTAGAAATGCCATGCCCTGAAACTGTCCAGTGGCTTGATAACATTTTAAAAAATTACCTGACTTGTTCCCAAGATGCAGTCCCAATTTAACAAAGTACCCTGGTTAAAGCTATATGAAAATATATTACTCTATTTCTTTTTGCAGTCATAGATAGATTTGATATGTCATCCCCAGGGCTCAGACTGTGAAACAACATGTTTCACATCACTTCCAGGTTAATAAGGAGTCACTAAAAGTCTCTTTATTTTTGGCTGTGAGATTTCAGAACAATGTGGCCCTCGTGCCGTTTATAATGACAAGTTTTTGTGACTTGCTATTGAAGATGGTATCATGGGCAAGAGTGTGACAGTAAACTAGATTTGAGTATTTGACATATGAATTCAATTGTTTAAATCAGAGCTCTTTTAAGAAAGATGCTACCTGCTTATTTTACATATTTAGACTTGTGGTGAACTCTGTCAACGTTATCTAGCTCACATTTTAAACACTTACAAGAAATAGTGATCTGTTCTAGGGAATTACTAACTTGACAAGTGCTTTTTGATATTGATGACTGTGAAAACTTAACAAGACTTTTAAAGTGTTGCGAAGTGATTTCATTACATTGATATTGTTTCATTCTTAACTCCTTGACCTACTTTTCTACCAAAGAGAGAAATTAAAATGTCATGGAATGACTTGCTATTTAGTACTTAATGCTGGTCTGGATGGGTAAATAGATTATTTGATGACCTCCCCTACCACGACAGTTATGTTCTCAAAATGTAGTCCACAAAAGTTTGGGGGTTCCCATGACCCTTGTAGGCTGTTGAAGAGGTCAAAATTACTTTTATAATAACAGAAAAATATTATTTGCTGTTTTTGGAGTGTTGACATTTGTGGTGATGATGAAAAAGCAGTGGTGGGTAAAACTGTTGGTGCCTGAGCATAAATCAAGGCAGAGGCATGAAACTGTATTCGTTGTCATTGTATTAGTATTTGCCACTATGCACTTGCAGAAAAAGAAATACCAATTTGCTTAAGAATGTCCTTGACAAAGCATTAGAAATTATAATTATTTTTCATTAAAATACTATTTTTATTAACATGCAATTCATTATTTTTATTTTTAAACTAATTAGTTTAAAAATTAGTTTTAATTTCTAATTTGATAAATATAGATAACTATAACTCATGTAAACAAAAGATCTTTGGAATCTTCGATAACTTTTAAGAGTGTAAGGGGCTCTCCAGACCAAAATATTTGAGAACATCTGCTCTCTTAACTTTCCAAATATAAAAACAAGTTTCCTCTTCAATTATGGGTTGCATGCAGACCTTTCAAATCTATAGGTCTAGCTCTTCTTCATGACTTCTCAAAAATAATGACTAAACGGTTCTAAAATAACCTAAAATTCCTTAAACATTCTCCTGTGTGTTTTTCCTCTCCTTCTCTCTTAGTGTGGTATTTTGGAAAGAGTTACCTGTATTTTCTAGAATTTTGGTGTAGTGAGCAGTTGTAGTTGTGGTTTTTGTCTACTCCCCACTCACTGTCATTCTTCTTTGCCCAGTGACATTATCCCCTTCCCTTTAGAGAACTCTATCAACAATAATTCTCTTCCTGGTGAAGCTGTCAATCACAGTGCTCTATCCTCACCCCCAACCCTGTGGGACTACAGGGTTGGCACATGACCCAGGCCTGGTCCAACGATAGCACTACATCTCTTGGAAAACAGTAATTGGTCCAAGGGAGAGGGCACATAATCTAAGATGAGTGAATTGGAATCCTTAACCCAAAATTGTTTGAGGTAAAGGTAGTCCCCACTTTGATCATGGGTTATTAAGGCATATTATTGCGGCTACTATCCACCATCTTTCCCACCATATAAAGAGAGCCTACC
Organism: Pteropus alecto; assembly: GCF_000325575.1. Classification (NCBI taxonomy): domain Eukaryota; kingdom Metazoa; phylum Chordata; class Mammalia; order Chiroptera; family Pteropodidae; genus Pteropus; species Pteropus alecto. The sequence goes on from NW_006440128.1 coordinate 97,109, forward strand.
TATTGAATGAATCCAAGCAGAAAAAAGAAGAAATAAAGATGAGTGGAGAGAAAGCTCTGGCAATGTTGAATTCTTATTTTAATCTCTGAGGTCCTGGTTCTTGGAAACTTTTTCTCCCTACAATTCTGCCACGTACCACGAAGTTATGTGAACACATAAATCCCCTTTTGTGCTTAAGTTACTCTTACAGTTGAAAGAGTTTGAAATAGTACATTTAAGGAAGTTACTTAAGCTTCTGGCCTTGGTTTCTTTATGGGAATATCTACTCTCTCACTTCACGATTTGGGAAGATTTAATGAGGACATGTTAAAACACATCGAAAATGATAAAGAAGTATATAAGTGTTAAGTATAATAATTTTTTTTTCTCTATACCTCAGTAGCAAGGCAGCTAGCCTTGCTGTCCCCAAACTGGTTTTAGACCACTTAGTCATCCCAAATCCTTAGGATGGTTTAAGAGGCCCTTGAATTTCCTCTGAAAGTCAAGTGAAGTTTAGAAACCCTTTCTAACACAGTTACTGTATAAGGTTCACCCTGCATTTAGGCCAGGTCAAGAATCATGAGGATGCTAGGAAAGCAGTGACTGTTCAAGAATCTGGATGGAGGTCTGGATCAGCTCTCAGGTAACTTCAAGAGGTCCAGGCCAAAAAGAAACAAGAGAGAGAGAAATATTAAAACCATTGACTCTTCCTTGCTGAGAAGATTCACTCAGCCAAAAATAAAGAAATAAAGACTGGAACATCTTCAGAGTATTGTTATTTGTTAACCAAAGGGGACTCCTACATAACTAAATGCCACATAATATGAAGTATAAATGAAGGAACCAAAAAAATATCTCAAAGGGTAGGAGGAATATAGACAGATGAATCATCTATGGCATATGGAATCTGGGGTGTAGATGAGGGCTAAATGCCATGGGAACATTGGTGGTGTCTACAGTGTGTTGGCAGCTTTAGGCTGCAAGAATATTTTAGCCAAATATTCTCTTACTGTGGCCTGAGACACCCAAGGACTCCACTGGATCAGAACCAAGGTGTTCACACTCACTAGTGGCTGCTTTATACTGTGCCTTTTTAGAAAATGACACAAGGAAACCTGAGGCCTCCTGGGGGACACTCTATAGTTCTGTCTTATTAAAAGACTGACTTCCCCTTATATGACTCTTCTATTATTTTTCATTGTCTCTTTAATTGATTTTGAATATGTGGCTACAGACAGCATGTTTTCCTAGATGAGGCTTCCAACCAGGAAGTAGATCATTTCAATGTGAATGCTTGACAAACCACCCAGCAAGAGGGTGATAGCAGCAGGAGAATAATTTCATTTCAATTGTTAAAACAGCAAACCTCTCAAATCATTTGAAAAAATTCAGAGAAAGTGAGATGGGCATTTGCAGTTTATATTCCACATAAATATGCATCATTTTTATTCATTAGATGAGAAATAAGAACGGCTTTTAGTTTTGAATGAGATTTCATTATTAACATTCTTTGTTTCATTTTTGATGTTGCCAAGGACCTGCCAGATGGCCTTGTTTCTGGGTGGGGAGTGTTTTACTCATAACTTAGCTTTCTTTATTTTTTTTCATCAAACTCTACACTTTATTCTTATTTTTTTCTATTTTTAACTTTTTAAAAATTAAGTTTATTGGGGTAACATTGGTTAATACAATGATATAATTTTCAGGTGTACATTATAATTTGACATCTGTATATTTTATTGTGTGTTTACCACCCAAAGTCCAGTTTTCTTCAACTACCATATAATCGATCCTTTTACCCATTTCGCCCTCCCCCTCCCCTCTCCTCCCTAACCCCATACCTTCTGGTAACTACTAGTCTATAGGTCATGTCCATGAGTCTCTGTTTCTTTGTCCTGCTCATTTGTTGCTTTTAGGTTTATATCCCACATATAAGTGATATGTGATTTTCAACTTTTTCAGTCTGTTTTATTTCGCTTAGCATGATTATCTCAAGGTCCATCTATGTTGTCGCAAATGGCAGTATCTCATCTCTTCTTATGGCTGAGTAATATTCCATTGTATATATGTGCC
>NW_006440128.1:101415-108255 GCF_000325575.1 Pteropus alecto
AACCAATGCTGTGGTGAGCTCTCTCCCAGGAACCATGATCTAATAAAGACAGTCCCTGGAGAGCAGTCTAATCTTGACAGTTATCTAATAATGTTACACTTCCATTAGATTGGCCCAAGGGAAATCTAGCTGCTCATAGCACAAACTGCCAGGGACTGCTGTATGTTCTCCAAAACACAGTTCTTTTTTTTTTTTTTTTTTTTCTTTAGTGAATCTAGCTAGGGGTTTGTCAATTTTATTAACCTTCTCAAAGAACCAGCTCCTTATTGTATTTATTTTTTCTATTGTTTTTTTTGTTTGTTTGTTTGTTTGTTTTCAATTATCTCTGCTCTAATTTTGACAATTCTTTTTCTTCTGCTGACTTTAGGCTTCATTTGTTCTTCTTTTTCTAGTTTTTAAGATGAAGTGTTAGGTTGTTTCTTTGGGCTCGTTCTTGTTTTTGGAGATAGGCCTGTAATGATATGAACTTTCCTCTTATGATTGCTTTTACCATGTCCAAAAGTTTTAATATGTTGTACTATCATTTTCATTCATTTCTATGTATCTCTTGATCTCTCTTTTTATTTCTTCCCTAACCCAGTTATTCTTCAGTAGTATGTTGTTTAATCTCCATGTATTTTGGTTCTTCCTGATTTCTTTTTGCAGTTAATCTCTAGTTTCAAAGCATTATGATCAGGGAGCTCGGGCAGCTGTGAGAGGCAGCTTCCTTATTTCTTCCAGTCCACCGCCCGAAACCCAGGGGTTCTGACCTGTGGTAGGTCTTCTGCACAGATCCCACGCTTAGACATTCTGGTGTGCAGTTTGCATGTTTTTTGTTCAGTTTTAGATGTTCAGCTTATTGTCGTTTCAAGGGGAGAGATCTGAGGATATCTCTCACTCTGTCACATTTCTTAGAATCCCCTAGATTATTATTTTAAAAACAAAAGAAAGTAATTTGATCTGTGTTAAAGAGTGAATTTCTTACTGAAGTATTGGCAGGTGAGAAAGATAAGCACTTTATTGTAAGTTAACTCTACAATTGATCAGATAGTTATTATTCTATCCAGACAAAGGCTGTCTATAAGAAAAGAACTTCAACCTCAATGGGTGGAGAATTAATGATTCACTTTCAGAAGACAGGGACTACACCATAAGCCATTCTTTCTTATGTTTACTTTGCTCCTTTTTGCAGTATAATCACTTCCTCTTGCACTATTAAAAGATGTTGGCAGAGTCCTCCTTGTGTGAAAGAGACACTGAAGAGTCTCATAAGTGATGCGGTCCTCTCTACATTCATGTGTGTAAGGAGATCTAGCTGCCATTTCTGTGGTTTTTCATGGTTTGTAGCTCAAAAGGTCTATTCCAATTTGCAGTCTGTCTTTCTCCAACTTCCTTCCATTTGTTGCCCAACACAAATCTTCTGCTCCCATTAGAACAATCTCTAGACTATCCTTGCCATGACATATTCTCAGTTTCTTCCCTTGCTTATATTGTCTCTTCTTCCGAGAAAACACTCTGTTGTCCTTTCTGCCCTCCTTCAGTGTCCGTCCAGCTCAAATCCAGACTTCTCTGTGAAACTCTCTACTACCCTGGCATTTTTGGACCTGTTCTGGCACTTCTAGTCAGCATCAGAACATTTGACCCATTTTTTTTTGGTTTTGTTTTATAGCTTCCTCTGATTTATGTATTCAAATCTTGTCTCCACAATAAAAGATTATATCTTATGTCTCTTTAACATCCCACGTGGCCGCTAGTACAGTGAATGTGCATTGCAGCTCTGTTTGTTGATGACTCATGTGATTACTGCCTTCTATGTTGGTGCATTTACTACTATGAATGTCCGAAATTCTATAGTAATGAGAACATCCTCAGAGCTTTGCTTTACTTTGACTTTATGGCATTTTCTTGAAGGGAGGGGCTATTTGTTTATAGTTACCCAACTTATGTTTGCTATGTGGGAACTATTGGTATGATCACCAGATCTAGTATAATTCCATTTACCTTTGTTCTAAAACATCTTCCTTGGTGATCCTGAGTTTTCATTTGATTTTAAAGGCAATGATATTATAGTTATTAAAGAAACCCTAGACCCAACTCTGAAGATCTTTACATACATCTAAAGATTGATGTTGCTTTAACACTATTTCTGTTTACTTAATCTCCTGAGACATTGACTTTATAATTTTGGTTTTCTACTTTGTCTAGATAGGATATGTCACTAGTTTTTAGTTGTCTATCTCCATAAATATCTCAGGATGTAATGTAATATTTCTATGATATAGTTTAGTAGTATCCATATTTGTTTTCTTTTTCCTTTGCATGTCATCTTGTGACTATTTTCCATGGCAAACACTGACTACAGCAGCACATGGATCTTGTATGAATTACATGTTAATGGTGAAGCAGATTGGAAGCTTACTCCAAACACTAGTTCTAAATTTCTTGTTGGATTAGTAGTCCAAGCTGTCAGAGATAAAAATGAGCCTACTACACAACCTTCTTTTAAATCCTTAGCAATAGAAGGGACTGGTTAGGATACCAATATCTATAATATAACTGACTGTATTATTATAGAATCTTAAATGGATCTCATATGAATCGTAGCAGCAAGATATGTGGTAAAGGTCCAGGGAAAATTGCTAAATCTTTTGTTAGTTGCTGATATAGTCTAGATATCATGATGTTTGCTGAATTTTTTTCCTGCATCTGTCACCATGCAAGAGTATGTATGTCTGTTATTTCATTTTGACTAAACGGTTTAAAGTAATTGAGACAAGGAGTAACATAACGTTATATTTATCCAAGAATTACAAAAGTCTGGGTTTTCAGAAAAGTAGTGGTTTGAAGAAGACCCACTCTCATAAAAAGAAACATTGGTTATTGAAAGAAGCAAGTGGCTCCCAGTTGAAAGTGTTTGTAAGAGAATATTTAGAGCTTACCAAGGGGAATAAAGCTAAATGACTCTTCTGAAGGAGTGTCCTGTTGACTTAAGAGACTATCTGAGGAAGAGTAGCTCTAGGGAATTTAGAGGATGAGGGCTGTTGCTAGTTACTACGATATTAGATAAGATAGCTGGAAGGGCTCTCAGCTATCTGCTGTAGAATTCCTTTAGATCTGGAAGGGCAATGATGGCTTATGATTGGAGCAGTATTCTTCTACAATGGAAGCTAGATTAAGAAGTTTCAGTTCTTATTAGAAGTGAGGCCTAGAAAAATAAGAATTATATAACAGAAATATCCTGGATTTTTCCTCATGGTGAAATGAGATCACATGAACAATACTATCCAAATTTCATCAGCCACCTGCTCACGAGGAATTTAACCTTCTTCCAAAGACTCTACAGTTTTTCCTCGGCAAGGGAAATGTGCTTGTAACAACATATCACACGTGTACTTGTAATAAACTCACTCGTGTTCTTTTAATCTGACCTAATAGTCAAGGCACCTCATCACTGCCTCTGTTGCTGATGTCCTTTGTGCAAATAGCACTGGGTTCCAGTCCTTGAGGTATTGAGAACTGGCCCCTCACCCAACTTTATATTAATTTTGTCACTCGGGCCCTACACAGCATTATTTGAGCCCAGAATCACAGAAAATGCTTCATGAAAATGGTTACTTCAGCTTTTGGCTCTATTTTCCCCCATTGGGCCTTGAATCCAAAAGACTAGCCAGAGCACCAATGCTCTACTTTACCCTTTATTCTTTCCAGCTCTCTTTTTTTCTGCGTGCCCCAGCAAACAAACAAACAGACAAACCAACCTTCAATGTATCACTCCTGCTTCAGCCCAAACCCCAAAGGCTTCATGCACTTAGATTTACACTAATAGGTCAAGGAAGTGATCAGGGAAAGTGTCACCTGATTTCTTTCAGACAAAGTTCTAGCACAAGCTTCAGCCCAGCCAAGATACTCTGTTACACATATAATAAAAACATAGGCTATGTTTCTATTAGAGCCTGGGTGGGAATAGGAAGAGCATATCAGAGGAAGGAAACAGTGGTATAAAAGGAACTAGCACTTCAGAAAGAGTCAGTGACTCCCTTTGTTGTTCTTTCTTACTATTCTCTTTTCTTTTTTTTTTTAGTTTTAATTCCAATATTGAGTCAAACTTTTTTGTTTCTTCATCTTTACATCCAGAAGAGGATAGAAATTAATTAGTGTTCATAGCTGAACAACCACTAGTTAAGATGGTTTTTCACCATAAAATGCATTGGAAAGTGATGATGTTGAATTTGGCAGTCTTCTTTGCCTCAAATCAATTCTATTTTTATATCTAAAGCTAAAGACTTCTGTTCTTTAAATCAGTGGAGTATCTTTGCAGGCAAAGCAGCCTTAATATGAGGACAGTATCACTTTCAAACTATAGGTACTGCAACAGTGAGGAAGTGGAAGTAGCCCTTTTTAATTTGTCATCTCACTATGAAGATTTTCAGACTGAAAACCCACATCTTTAAGTAGAAGAATTTACAGACTTAATTTCTTAGATATTGTTATCTATGAGGAAAATGACAATGAACCCCACTTCAACTGGTATGTTGTCAATTGCCAGACAAAAGTGGAGAGGAGGAAAGTTCTGGAAACTGTGGTGAGGACTCAGGAGATCTTAAGGTCATAAGAAAATTTCTTGAATATCAAGAGTTGCTGATAATACAGAGAACCTGGAGTTGGTAAAATATTGTAAAGGGTGGAAAGTGCTATAATGAAAAAGCAAATGGTTAGGTTGACCTAGAGCAGTGGTTCTCAATCAGGGAAGATTTTACCCCCTAGGAGACATTTAGCAATGTATGCAGACATTTTTAAAAATAATCTTTTAAATTTTAGTATAGTTTTAGAGTTACAAAAAAGTTGCAAACATGGTACAGAGACTTCTGAATATCTCTACGAAGTTTCCCTTATTGTTAACATCTCACATTAGTATGATAGAGTGTTACAACTAAAGAAACAATTTGACACATTATTATTAACTAAAGTTCATATGTCATTCAGATTTCCTTAGTTGTTACCTAATATCTTTTCTCTGTTTTGGGTTCCCATCAAGGAAACCATATTACATTTAGTTGTCACATCTCCTTAGGATTCTCTTAACTGTGACAGTTTCTCAGACTTTCCTTGCTTTTGATGACCTTAACAGTTTTGAAGAATACAGGTCAGGCCTTTTGTAGAATGTCCCTCAATTGGGATTTGTCTGATGTTATTCTTATAATTAAACTGGGGTTATGGGTTTTTAAGAAGCATGTTAAAGTGAAGCATCATTCTCATCACATCATATTTAGGGCTATCAACATGACTTATCACTGATGGTGTTAATCTTAACCACCTGTCCAAGATAGTGTTTGTGAAGATTTCTCTACTGTAAATCTTCCCTTATTTCCTCCTTTCACCTCATTCCATACTCTACTCTTTGGAAACAAGTCACTATGTGCATTCCTCACTTGCAGGGTCAGTAGTTATGCTCTACCTCCTTGAGGGGGCAGGTATCTACATAAAATATTTGGACTTCTTTATGAGAGATTTGTCTCTTCTGCCTTATATACTTATTCATTGTTTATTTACATTAGTATGGACTCAAGGATATTTATCGCATACATTTTAAATTTGTAAGGGGTCTAGGGAGGGTGCTTATGGCATCGAGTGGCAGAGACTAGGGATGCTGGTCCTATAATGCACAGGACAGATGCCCACAACAGAGTTATCTGACCCCAAACGTCAACAGCACCAAGGTTGAGAAACCTTGCTCTAGAGCCTCTGATGTTCTACACTCTTATATATTGCACATGGAAATGCAGCTCTGATTTTACAATTTAAGTCAATGAATAAAAATTACATTTTCAGAGAATTTTGTTGGAATGCACAAAATGAATAATTCATTTGGTGTTATGTACACATAGAATAGGAGATTTAGTCTCTCCAAGGCTCTGTATAAAAAAAAAATGAGCTGGGAAATTGAGGCAGCTACCCAGACTATTCAAATCCAGTGGTATCCTCCACCCACTACACTGCTATTAAAGAAAAAAATAGCTCAATATGTACAGATTGGTAGTCTGCATTGAATGAATTTACTGAATATTTACTTAGCACCAGTGTATGAATTCTGAGAATCGTGAGAGGCTTTGGAATGAGCTTGGAGGTGGGAAAGGTAAAATTAAAAAGAAAATGCCATTTCCTTCAAAGTCTGCCTCCTGTACATGGCACCTTTTCATTTCCTTGCCTTGTACTAGAACAGTGGTACTAAACCAAAGTCAGCTTTGCACCTTGCTCCCAAGACATTTGGCAGCATCTGAAGTTGGGGGTGGTGCGCGGTGGGAGTCACAACCTCAGGAAAGGAGTGCTACTGGCCTCTAGTGGGTAGAGACCAGGGATGCTGTTAAACATGCTACAATACAAAGGACAGATCCGCAAATAAAGAATTACCCAGCCTCAAGTGCTAAAAGTGATGAGGTTGAAAAACCCTGGACTAGAGGGGAGGAAAACAATATTCCAGACTGGTCAAATTAATTTATCGCAACCAGAAAAAGGTGCAGATGTCTTGGTATATCCCCTTTAAAATTGTGTGTGTGTGTGTGTGTGTGTGTGTGTGTGTGTGTGTGCGCGCGCGCGCGCGTGCGCGCGCGCATGCGCTTTGCCAACCCCTTTTTGGCCATATTACTTTTGGGGTTTAAAGACATTTCAGAGCACAGGTGCACTTGAATAAAATCGAAATTCTTACCCTAGCCTATAAAACCCTGAAAACCAGTCTTTCCCCACCTTTCTGTCATCTTCCCATGTCCCTCTGCTCTTGGCTCTCATGATCCATCCAGATGTACAAAGCCCAAGCCCAGACTGGCTTTATGAGCTTTGCACGTCATGATCTGGGCCACTGCCTGG
>NW_006440128.1:108283-109086 GCF_000325575.1 Pteropus alecto
ATTCTCATCTCAGCTCAAATATCATCTTCTCAGCAAAGCCTTTCTTAATCACCCTATGTAAAGTACACCTCCACACACAACATACTTTTAGTCTCATAGTTTTATGTTGTCTATAGCACTTATCACTTTCTGAGGCTATTTTATTTGTTTGCCTCCTACATTAGCATATAAACTTTCTAGGAGCAAGGACCATGTCTCTTTAGTTCAGCTTGTATCTGTGTGCCCTACACACAGTCTGGCATGAAGTCACATTTAGATAAATATTTGTTGAATGACTGAATGGATGGATGAATGACTTTGGAGTAAAGATTTAAAATTTCTGGAAATTCTGAATTTGTAGAAAATGCTTTGTGCTTCTTTAGCTGTTTAAGAAAAAAATAATATTGGGAGTAGTATTTTAAAAATATGGAATATTTTAGAATTCTTCATCATTTAGAACATACTACATAGTAAGTGAATTTTTTAGATCATAAAATGTCTACACTTGTTATATTGCATGTAAATAAATAATTTATTCAAGTAATTATAAATTTAGTATAAAATTTTTAAAAATTAAAATTTTATTCCTAGATTTTAATAGAAGCATAAAACCCCTTGAGTAGAGATGAAAACATCAATGCTGAAGCTGCAGGTTTTAGGACTTAGGGTTCTAAGCAGATATAGAAAACATTCACTTTTAGAAATTGGGCCAAGGGTGTTCCTGGCCCCAACCCCTGAGGATCTGACATTTTCTGAAACACTGTAAACTTGCTTTCTGATATCGGGTCTTACAGGCCTTGAATATTTGCAGATACAGTTAAATG
>NW_006440128.1:109235-117448 GCF_000325575.1 Pteropus alecto
TTGTAGAGCAGATTGAGCACATGAAGATACCCAACAGATGTATTTTTAAAGTTTGGGTTTTTTCTTTATTTTTTTATTAAATTTATTGGGGTAACATTGGTTAATACAATTATATAATTTTCAGGTGCACATTATAATTTGACATCTATATAATCTATTGTGTGATTACCACCCAAAGTCCAGATTCCTTCAGCTACCACATATTTGATCCCCTTTACCCACTTTACCATCCTCCATGTTTTTCTCTTTAAAAAAATAGATAAAGGAGAAGAAATCTTTCACCTCAAAATTTCCCCTTGCTTTCTTAGACACATTCTACATAAATTGAACAGACTATATTTCCTTATTTTACTTAGATATTTCTGATTTTTTTAATCTAAGCAATTCATAGCTCTTTAACAAGTGTGGTTATGGTAATTTTGTTTATGGTTAGATTGCCAAACCTCTGGGAAACTGATATGAGGTAGGCAATGTGGCAAGGTAGGATGAGCTTTGAGCCAAGAGTCAGGAGATCTGTGTTACAGACACCAGTTCTGAAATAGTTTCATAACTTTGGATAAATTACCTAACTTCTTGGAGTCCCAGTTTTCTCATTTGTAAATAAGTGAATGGTTGGACTCTAACTTTAAAGTCCTTTACAGCTCTAAAATTCTATTTGAGAAGTTCATGTGTTATGTAGTGTAAATTTCAAAGGCAAATGAACTTTTTATTTGTATGTATAGAAATTAAAACTGTTGCCTCAGTTCAAACCTGTATCAACAGAATAAGTTAAAAAGTAAAAATAAAAAAGGCCCAGGGACACAGACTTCTGAGTTCTAAAGCCACGTTCCTCTTTGTGTACTGGCCAAGTGCCTCGGTACACTTATATGTGAGATGATCTGGCCTCTGCCCTGAGGTTTCTTAATCTACATTTTGCAATGTGTGCTACACATATTTGTTTATCAAACACAGTATAACTGACTTAGACAGGACACGGCACTATTTTGTAGTTAGTGGTAAAATGTATTTCTCATCTCCTGAACTTTTCCAGTCTTAAATTCCATAACTTCTTTGACCTCAAATGAGGACACCTTGACTTTCACTTAATCACTTTATTTTCTGAAGGAAGATTTTAGGTTTTAAAACTCCCCACCCCCTTCACTTGTAGGAAAAGTTATAATAAATGGTAAGATAATTCTGCCCTGCCACCGTAAGGGTTTCCCTTGAGGCCTTCTAACCCAGGACCCAGGGAACTCTGGGTGGTCTCACTGACAGGATAGTACAATTGACAGCTTTAGCCCTTGATGAGGAGTCAAGAGCATAAGATCTATCTGGGAAGAGTTATATTACATTTAGGTACAGCACAGCATGAGCTTGTTCATAATATTGGGATTCAAATGCAAAGCCAATGGAAAAGGTGAAGCTTATTGTCTCAGATGTAAGTAGCTGACATGGTCTTTGCATTAGTATTTATTTCCAATTTTAGAGGTTTCCTCATATTTAAAAACTGTAGTAGATAAGATAAAATCTCTATCAAAATGTACTGTCTCAGAACTTTATCAGGGAGGTGATCTGATCTGCAATATCTAAAGACCTGTTTTTGATATTTTTATCACCTCTGCTATTTTTCCAATGTTAACATACAGGTAGACTTTCCATCAGTGCTTTCCTTGGGTTCAGCGTTTAGTCTTTCTTTCAGCCCTAGGTTAGCTTGTTTATTTCCAAAAAGAGCAGCAGCTTCTGCAAAATGCTGGGAAACTGTATAGAGTATGGAATGTGGGGGAAGGAGATGTGATTGAAGTTGAAGGGCCTTTTAAGGTTAGTGTATTATGTTCAATTAAGCTGTCTCTCTATTGATTTTTCCTCCAGCAGAATGTTAAAATATTGTACTCCCGCCAAAAAATTCCCCCGAACTCAAATCCTAAACAAAAGAAACAACCTCTCTACCCTGAATTAAACACTATTTTGTGTTGGTGACTTATTTCAAGAATCATAATATTTAATTTAACTTAAAATAGCCTTTGTGATTTTACAGCAAATCGGTGCATGCATTTGTTTTCTTATTGGGGCCAATTTATCCATGGGACTATTACTATAAATTATTGTCTTCAATTTCTTTTGAAAAGCAAATGAAAGTGTTTTGGTGACATGAGTCAATTACTTTGAAATGTATCATCTGATTCAGCAAGTCTACATGTAGGAGTTATTCTATGAAACTAATTAGAGAGACACACAAATTCATAGTCAAAAATGTTCACAACAGCATCATTTATAGTACTGGAAAAATTTAGGAACCAACCTAAATGTCTCACAGACAAGAGGAGACTAGTTAAATAAATTATGTGACAGCTATGTACTAGAATATTATGTATCCCTAAACATAGTTTTTAAAGAATTTTTAATAACATGGGGGAGAGCTCATGTTAAATGTCAAGTGAAAAAAAGCACAAGATACTATATATACAGAATGGTTCTGATTTTGGGAAAAATATGCATAAGAAGAAATTAGTAAAAAAAATCAAAATATCAATAGTGACTCTCCCAAAGCAGCAAAATTGTAGATTTAAAAGCGTTCTGTAGGTATTTTTGGTGTTTTCTATAATTTCTATGAAAAAGTTATTACTTTTAGAAAAAACATGTAAAAAGTTATCAAACATTTTAATGAAAGCAAATTAAACAACGTCGAGATAGCATTCTTTGTCTATTGGATTGGCAAGATTTTTAATGTTTGATAATATTCACTGTTTTCAAGAATATGGGGAAAATAGCACTCATACTCTAAGTAGGAGTGTAAATTGGTTTGGATCTTGTAAAAGACAATTTGACGCTATCTTTTAAAATTTAAAATGCACATACTCTTTGACCCAGCATCATTTCCACTTACAGGGTTCTTCTATAGAGATGCTTAAACAAATCCACAAAGATATATGCATAGGGATATTAATTAGAGTATTGTGAAAAAATAGGGAAAAATTCTGAATGTTCATCAATAGGGGTATGACTAGTATATCATGGTATATCTATATTGTGGAATACCATATAACAATAAAAAAGAATTATAATTTTTCATATATGCATATACAAACATAATGACATGGAATGATATATTTGTGGTATATTATTAAGTGAATAAAAGCGATTTGTAGAGCAATATATATAACATTATTTTTTTGAAAAAGATTAGTATATGTGTAACTATATGCACACAGCAAACGTGTACACCCAATTGTTCACAGTTATCACTGTGGAATGGGATTAGACATTCTTTTACTTTATATAAGTCTGTTTGAACAAAGAAAATGAACATGCACTTCATTTGTAATAAAAAATAGACAGTCAGTGGGAAAATGGGGCTTACTGTGTGAAAATTTGCTTTGCAAATAGCCTTTCAAGAATGTATTGGTCCATGTACAATAATGAACAGTTACGAAGGTTTAGAGACCTTCACATAGGGTCTAATTTGCACCATAGCTCAATGAAGAGAGAGAATAGTCACAGGTAGGAACTTATTCATAAACTTATCTAGATTGCAATATCTAAAATTTGTCCAGTGGCAACAAAATCAGAAATTTATAATTTCAAAAATATTGAAAAGAGCTTGGAGAAAGTTGAGGTTAGCCACTGATTCTAAAACTACCTGCATAGATGGTCTGGGTTAGATACATATCATGGCTAAAATCGACTCTCAAAATCTGTGAGTTTACCTTCAAAGTATTTGCTTTAAATGTCTTTCCGCAGGAGAGGTTCCCCCTGGGTCCAATATAGAAGTAAGATGTTCCAAAATGAGACTGTTTCTCTTCTAGATGGGTTTATGTAATAATGAGATGGCCATGTGAAACATTACTTATTCAGCCATATGCACTTTTTCCTCTGAAATAACAGTAGTATCTACCTCATAGGCTTATTTTGAGGATAAAATGAAATAATACATGTAAAGTGTTTGGGGGCAGTGCCTGGCACATAGTAAATACTCAACAACTGGTGGCCATTTTTATTCAAACAAATTGCTAAAGATTTTTCTTTTGAATAACAATAACTTGGGTTGTACCGGGTGTCAAATATGGCCCAAGTAAAGAAGACGGTTTTATTACAGCATTTTAGTTTGAAGAAGGGTAACTTTGAATAAATGTTCAAAGGTTTAATCAGAGTGAATATCTAAGTGTAATGGTGAGGTTTGTCCATTTCATAGAAGGCATGGAGGTTAGCTTATGGTCAGAGAGTGATTTAGTGAATGAAAGTGAATGTGATGGTTGTAGGCCACTTCTTAAGGTCTTTAGCCCTTGACTTTAAAGAAAAGTCACTCAATAAACAGAAGAATCTGGAGAAAGACTGGTGTGGTATAATGGAAGAATATGAGTTTTGGTTCTAGCTCCTTTTTTTTTTCTCATCTGTAGAATGAGGAGATCGAACTTGTTAATTAATAGCCACAATTTACTACATATTTGCCATAAGCCAGTCATTTTGTGAGCATGATTTCATTCAATCCTCCCTCAGAAGAGCCTTATGAATGAGGTACCATCATCACCCCCAATTTACAGATGAAGAGGCTGAGGCTCAAAAGAGGTTATATAATACGGTCTAGTGTGGTCCAAGTTCAAAGCCTATATAGTTTTCTATCCTACTACTCTGCCTCTCTAATGGCTTCCTGGCTCTAATAGTTAATGATTCTAAATAAGAGACATTTAAAAATTTTGTCGTTATTTGATTTGTCTTGAGAATGGGAGATGAAAATGAATCTTCCTGTATGTGAAAGGGAAAGAAAAATAGAGATTTAAGGTGAGTTATGATACTGATGACCTTTTCCTCTTACATAACTAGGCTCGATTCACAACAAAAAAATGGGTAAAAATATACCAAAGGTAACTTTCTTGCAGACTTGATGACAACCATAGCCCATTTCACTTGCCTCTGGTCTTATGGATAATACGAATATTTCATTCTTTTTTTTTGGGGGGGGGGGGGGGGAGGAGGTTGTTAAAGCAATTTGCAAGGATATTGCAGAGGATTTTATTTAGAAGGGAAAGGAGCTCACTTTTAAAAAGACATAATGAATTAATGAGAGACACTGAAGTCAAGTTCCATTAAAACCCTGCTGGGATTTTGCTATTGACTTCACTAACTTTATAAATTAATTTGGGAAGAATCGACTCTTTACAATACTCTCTTCCCATACAGATGCATTAGATGTCTTTTGATTTTTCGATTAATTAAAAAACCTGTAAAATGTACTGAAATGAAAAGAAATGGTTATTTGAAAAGATGAAAGAATCATTCCTCAAAAAATAACGCTTAGATCTAGCCACTATGCCCTTGGCCATTTTTGAAAGGAGTAGCTTGGGTTATTATTTATGCTCACAGTAAGATAATCTTCTGTCCAGGTTTCCGATTTCATCTGTTTTGGACATGTCATTGAAGACAATATTTAGCCTGGTTATTGGGTCTGAAAAAAATAAAGTCTTATTAATGACAAAACATAATTTATGTATGCAAATATTATTATAAAGTCCTGTTGCTTGTAATTTTCTCCACAGGAAGAAATTATCGTTTTACAAATAATTTTGAAGTATGTTTAACACACAAAGGCTTCTTACCCAGTCAATGAAGAACAGTTGTTTTCTGCCCTTCCATAAATAACTAATGCTAGGAGCAGCCTGGCTATCTGTTTCAGCTTCTTGTTACAAGAGAGTAAAATGGGCAAGGCCTATCTATACCAGTATCTGCTAATAGAGATGTCTTATTCAATTCTGTTTGGCTTCAAACAGTTTAATTTTCATGCTTTCTGTGCTTTGTATGTTGTATTTTGAATCTGTCAATTGCACTGTACAATTTCCTAACTTTTCAATTTCCATGTTTATCTCTTCTGTTTCTAATTAGATTAGTGGTTTTGGGAAGGATTTATTATTGAGGAAGCCCGATGTAGTGGTAAGCACCCTGGTCTGGTAGTCATGAGAACTGTGGTAGGAAATCCAGGCTCTGCTACTAGTTAGTTGTGTGACTGGACAAGTCATTTGACCTGCATCTGGTTCCCCATCTGTAAAATAAGGATAATAATCCCCTGTCTTCCTAACTAGTAAACAATGGTGCAAATGTTCTCTCTAAAATGTCAGACAGCTGGCTGGGGGAATGTTTTGCTTCTGAGTGGTAATCCTGGAGGGTTTCTGATGACAAGAAATTAAACGAGATTTGTTTTGACCTTGAACAATGAAAAAAGAAAAGCTAGAAATAGTTGTGGATACACTTGATTTCCTTTTTAAAGATGTAGCTCTTCTTTCCTTACATCCTGGGTGTGATCGACTGTAGAAGAAAAGGTGAGCTAGGTAGGTGATAAAGGTAGCCAGAACTATCAGCATTAATGAATAGCTTAAGTGTTAAAGATCTTGAAAATTCAAGTAGATTCTTGATCTGATAAATATATTTATATCTATATTATACACACATGCATACACATAGGCATGTATGTACACAAATTTATACATACAAACAGAAATTGATGGCTTCAGGCTCTTTATACCTTGTAGAGTTGGAGGACCTTCAGTAAGCTGAGGACTCAGTGTTCAGAGGAAATTACCCTATTGAAAAAGTCTGGGCTAAGTGACTGACAGTAAAGGACTTACTCTTTAATTACAATTTCTTTTTCATCTTGGTCCAATAGATTGATTTATGTGCTACACTGGGTCTGTACTGTGTCTGTGTTTTAATCCCACAACTAGACACTAAGTTTGTTGTAGATAGGGGTCATCATTTCTTCTATTTCACTTGGTTAACCCTACTATAGATGACAGTGCTCTGTATGGTAAGTCCACATTTAACTTCATTAATAAGTTCTACAATTTTAAGCAAAACGACATACATAAGGAAACCAATTTTACCCTAGGCTAATTGATATAAACAAGAGTTAAGTTCTTACGGCATCTCATCAACTTTATAACAAAATGACGTTGAACAAATGATGTTATTTGAGGACCTGCTGTACACTGTCGGTACCCAGTGAATAATATAGCTGCCAAATGGTTACTTATTTCTGGCATTACAACGAGATCTTATGAAATAAACATGACAATTAAATTTGTTGTTTGAAGTCCTGAACTTTCTAGGTCAATCAAAAAAGGAGGTTACAGGATTGTCAGAGCAATAATTATATAAGTGGGTTGGACATTGGATGAGTTATCCCACTTCAGAGTGGTAACATACAAAATCTATAATAACTCCATGCTCTCTAATTGTGAGCCTCTAACCACCTATAGTGTCCCCTGGAATGATTATTAAAAATTCAAATTGCTTAGCCCCACACAGATCTGAATCACAATACCTGGAGGTTGTAGCTACAGGTACCCATATTTTAACAAGCACTTCAGATGATTCAGATGCAAACTAAAGCCTAAGAAGACTGTAGCCAGTAATCCAAGGTGGTGAGACACACACACACACACACATGTTGTTACTTCCTGTAATTCTACAGGAAAATGAAAAATAGCAAGTGAAATGAAATGTCCATTACTAGCAGGAAGAGGAAGCTAAGTCCTCCATTACGCATCAGGGAACTGGAAGGATACGGGAGCTTTCTTTCTTTTGGTGATATATTCTTGGCAGTTCTTCATGGCTCAATTGCAATTATGGTCTGTCTCTTTTAAAATCCAGAGACTGTTTGATGTAATTTTATTTTTAACAGCAATTTCTTGAATCTCTCGGAAACGGTGTTTGTAGGACTGGCCCATAAGCAACCATCAGGGCCAGTAAGATGTCACAGTGCTGCGGTGACTTTTTCTTATCAGTTGTGGGCTCTCTTGCCATTACACCATCGTGGATATGGAAAGCATAAAGCGAAAACCCTGCATCCTTGTGATATTTCATAAGCGGGAGGAGGCAGGGGTCTCAGGAGGCAGAGGCAAGGTAAATGAAGATAGAGGCATCAGCTCAGGCTTGGAGGTGCAAGATGTCTTTAAACAGAGAATGTCGAGATCTCCCCGCGAGGGAAGGACAGTGAAGTCCAAAGATGAATATCTTTAAAGGGCGGCTGGAAGATGACCTGAGGGGAACTTTTATCCCGAGAAGCCATCCCAGGTGCAGGCGTGGGCCGTTCTGCACCTAGTTGAAATCAGATAAGCACACGGACCTTGAAAAATCTGGATAACACAGCCAGCCAGGGCAACAGCAGCGGCTCGGAAGCCGCAGCTAGACCCTGCGGCGAGCCAGCGGGGAGCCGTTAGCCCAACCCGCTCCCCCGCTGCACCCCT
>NW_006440128.1:117619-124587 GCF_000325575.1 Pteropus alecto
CTCCGGGCGCGTCTTTTCCGGGCTCGCGCTGCGCGGCTCTTCGCCCCGCCTCTGCTGGTAGTTGAGGAGCGCGCTCGACGCTGCGGCTTTTCTCAGGCCTCCACGCCGCACCCCTCCTCGCCCTAGCGCTAGCGGGCACGCGGCTGCCTACCGCCAACTTCCAAAGGGCAGGCGCCTGCGGCTGTGAGAACGTCGTGGGCAGCACCTCCGGTGAGTAAACCCCGCTGGTGAGGCTGCGGCCCCAGCGCCCCTGCCCTGTGGCTGTTTCGACCCCATCTCCAGCGGCGCCACTGTCCCACACCTGCGCCCCGAGGCAGTTGAGAGGACTGACGTTCCCGTTCTCAGAATCGGCTCTATTTCTTCTTGAGACCGAATGATCTACCCGCTCCCTCCCCCGGGGCCAGGAAGATCCCCGAGTTCTCTGTATCTACCCTTTTACTAAGTCTGGGGTTCTCGCCTGGCCTGCCTCTTCCTGCCGCTCACCATCCTCCAAAGGCCAAAAACATCTTCCTAATCAGGGTACTACCCTTTTACCATGAGCTTTTCCAAAGGAGCACATCAAGTGCTTGCCACACTCCCCCAGCGACCTTTAGGGCGCCCCTAAACCTCAACTCCATTTTTGTCCTCTTTGGGTCGCTGTATATCCGAGGGTTAGCGGGTCTCTCTGGCACTAGAAGCATCCGCCCTTCCAATGTGAGGGATGCCCTGGCTTTCGATATCTTCTTAGCTTCCGCATCTTTAGGTATATTATAAAACAGCTGTATTTTAGCAGAAGCATGCTCGTATTTTTTTCCTGTTCTTTCCATCCATAACCCTCTCCTCAGCGGGCGTTTTATATTTAGCATTAGCTTTATTCACTTCCTCTTCCTCTTATTTCAGTGCCATACAGAAAAGAACTGTGGCTGATGTCTATAGCACATAGAAAAATCGAGGAGAATATGATTCATTGCCTAACCCCTATCAAGGGGTTACATATTTTAAATAAGACGTCATTTCTCCTCTTCACTCCAGCATCTCCTCCTTCAAAGGCATTTCTTTCACCCTCTGGTAATGAATTTGCTCTATTCGATCTTTTGACCTTAAAAAAAATCAATCACCGTTCTAAGGAACGACGGTGAGATGCAGGATAAAGGCAAAATGGCATTTAAATCAATCTCTTTGAAAAAGTAAACAGCCTGTTTTATGGGCTAATGGTTTAATCAACACCTCGATTTCCTCAGTTACAAGAATGAGGATGTTGAACCTAAGGTTCCTTTTAGTGTTTTCATTCTAGGACCTCTAAATTCATGCTTTAGTAACGTGTTGCTGCATAACGGAGATTTAACTTGATTAAAGCTTCATTTCCCAGTAGTCGCTCGTCACTTTAGTTTTTCTTTAATTTTGCCTTTAACAATAGTTTTAACTATCCTCGATAAATAAGACTGTATGCAAGTGGAGATTCAAGTACAGTACTGACAATTATCGTATCAATCAAAATTTTAATAGTGTAAGGCTTCTTCCTTGAATTTTAAAATAGCTCATGTTTTCCATTGAAGCTGCTAAAGTGTAAGAGAATTAATGTCCTCTAAGATTAATGTCCTCTCTGCCATTTAGGTGGAGGATGAAACATTAAACTGTTAGTATAGCACTTACACCATAGAATAAAGTACCTTATTGTTCTGATCTGAGAAGTAATTTGACACCAAAAAGTCCTTAAAGGTGTAATGCAACAATGAAAAGCTTCAGGGTTTTTTCCCCCTAAAAACCCCCTATTTAAAAAAAGTAAGTGATTCAGATTAAGATTTTTTGTTTTGTCTAGGGGTGGGATGTGTGGAGAAAGGAGAGTCTTGCCCAATTCAGTGAGAAGAGAAATTTATTGGGACTCTGGAGAGTCTCAGATTCAGTTCCAACTCTAGCTAATTGTATAACTTTGGACAAGTTACTTTACCTCTCTTAGTTTTTGCATCCCTAAAAGAAAAGTGTCTTGATGGTTGACAGAATGATCCATAAGTCCCCCAATTTGAATTCTTTGTTCTTTTACAGAAAAAGTAGATACATAATGTTTCTATCTGATGCAATTTACATTAAGGCGGTGCCATACATCCTTAGTTATACCAGTTGTTTAGAAAAATGTTTCCCAAGATCTGTATATACTAGTTCCACTCTATATACGTATAATTCTTAATTCATCCTTATCAAAATGAATTATACTATATGTAGAAGTCTATAAATTGGGAAGCATTTTATAAAAGTCAGGTATTGTTAACTTCTGACTGCTAGTGAAATGTGTGCGTACCACACTTTTTTAACATTAATAGCTTTTAGAAATTTGTAACAGAATGTGTAAGAACTGCCTTGTAACTGTAATTGACTAGGAACTTTAAAAGAATATGCAGACATCTCATTTATTCATTCATTGTTCATTCAGTATATCCTGTTCCTTCTCTTATTTTGTGCCAGGCCACCAGTGTATGATGGTTAAGACGGTCCCTACCCTATGAGTCTATAGTCTGGGATGGTGATGATGGTGGCGAGGGTTGTGGAGAAATAGATGTATGTACAGTTTATTTTTATTAACAACAGTCAAATCAGGGACATAAAATTGGGACGTTGGAGCTCTACACAGGAGGAGGAGGCGGCGATTGTATTAATTGTAGCATGTAGATTCTCTTCTTGGCATTCTTTTTTTTTTTTTTCCTTGACTTTCAATTGCTGAGATTTTAGCAAAAATAAAAACTTTATTTTTCCACTTCTGCCACTGGCTGGTCTTATATACTCTTTTTCTTTTTTCCTCTTTTGTCTTTATTTTGAGATAGTCATAGCTTCTCATACATTTGTAAGAGATAATACCTTTTATCTAATTTTCCCCAATGGTAACATCTTGCATACTGTGGTATAATATCACAATAAGGAAATTCAAATAGATTCAATCAATACAGCTGATTCAAAGATCAGCAGTTTTATATGCACTCACTTGCGTATGTGTATTTAGTTCTATGCAGTGTTACCACATGTAAATTCATGTAACAACCACCACCACAGTCAAGCTACAGAACAATTCCATCACCCTTTTATAGTCACAGCCATCTCCTTCCCTTACCACTGGCAACCACTAACCTGTTTTCCATACCTATAATTTTGCCATTTCGAGAATGCTATATAGATGGCATCATACGGTATGTAACTTTTGGGGATTGGCTTTTTTCCCCCCCACTCAGCATAATTTCCTGGAGATTCATACAGGGCATGTGTCTTATATCGATAGTTCTTTTTCATTGCTGAGTCATATTCCATGGTGTTGGGTGCATAGTTTGTTTAACCATTCACTCCTTGAAGGACATCTGGCTGTTTCTCGTTTTTTTTTTTTAACCTATTATGAATAAAGTTGTGAACAATCATGTACTGGTTTTTGTGTGAACATAAATTTCCATTTCTCTGGGATAAATGCCCAAGAATGCAATTACTGGTTGTATGGTAATTGCATGTTTAGTTTAATAGGAAACTGCCAAACTTTTCCAGAGTGACTTGCTATTTTACATTCCCACCGGCAACGTATGAATATTCCTTATCCTTGCCAGTATTTGATGGTGTTACTTTTTTTTTTTTAATTTTAGCCATTCTGATAAGTGTCTAGGGATATCTTGTTATAGTTTTAATTTGTATTTCCCCGATGGCTAATGATGTTGATCATCTTTTCATGTGCTCATTTGCCATCTCTGTATCCTCTTAAGTGAAATGTATGATAGTGTCTTTTGTCAATTTTCTAGTTGGATTTTTTTTACTTGTTTATTTCTGAGAGTATATATTCTAAATACTAATCCTTTGTTGATAAGTGGTTTGCAAATATATTACCCAAGTCTGTAGCTTGTCTTTTCATCCTCTTCACAGGGAATTGAAGAAAGTAGGCCTCATCAGTTTTTCCTTTTATCAGTTGTACCTTTGGTGTCAAGGGGTCTTGTGTACATTTGTTATTTAATTTATTCCTCACTGTTCTATATAACATCCAGTATTTCTATAAGTACTGTGAACATTTTCTTATAGCAATCCTGTAGCTCAAATGTATTCTGCGAATGAGTGCTCTTGATGGCTTAGAGTGTAAATATGTACTCATCCATGCTCCCACTATATTAAAATGGCTGTCATTCTTTTCTGCCTTAAAAATATAATTTCTGTCCTACAAGAGAATCAAGTGAAATGTTAAATTTAATATTTTAAAATTAAATAGGCACACGATGTGCCAAGGAGGTTTTTGGTTTCACTTTATAATTAAAAATATTTTGGCAAAACTGTAAAGTGTGTTTTTTTTTTTTTTTTTTTTTTTAAGTCAAGGTTTCTGGTAAATCCAAAGAAAACATTTATGTTCTCATCTAAATGTACTTTGGAAGTTTACTTCTGAATTTTGAGTATTGAAGTTGCAAATCATGACCATGGACTTAGTAGGCTTTTTATACTCACTATTGAACTATTGATTATCAGAACAATAAATAAAAAACTATTGAATTTGTATGTCTAGACTGCATATCTTCCTTTTATAGTAGCTACTTCATGTTCACTTTAATTCTTTTAAAATAACATTAGCTTTAAGGAGACTTGCAATTTTATATTTTAAAAAATGTATGTGCTCATGTTATGAGAACTTAACAGGGAAAGCTTAGTGATTAATTTTGAGAGTATGCATTCCTGTAAGGTGTTACTGAAATGATTACTTGTTCTGTCGGTGTCACCATATTCGCTCCAATAAGTGTACAGCTAGAGTAGTGGATTCCTATTTGAGAAAGGTCAATCACTGGTATAAGGCCAGGCAGGGGCCCCCAACCACTGGGTCATGGACCAGTATCCTGGCCTAGTAGGAACTGAGCCACATAGCAGGAGGTGAGTAGTGGGCAGCAAGCCAAGCTTCATTTGCGTTTGTAGCTGCTCCCCAGCACTAGCATCACTGCCTCAGCTCTACCTCAGATCATCAGGCATTAGATAGAAGCACCAGTCCTTGGTGCCAAAAAGGTTGGAGACCGCTGGTGTAAGGTAAGGGCTGACAAATAACTGCCAATAACCAAATTCTGCCCACCACCTACCTTTTTTTGTAAACAAATGAAAAGACAACAACAAAACTTCTGTTGTAACACAGCCACATCCATTCATTTATGTATTGTCTGGCTGCGTTCAAAATACGTCAGAGTTGAAACAGAGAACTTATGGCCCTAAAAGCCTATTTAGTTTCTGGTCCTTTGTAGAAAAAGTTTGCGCGGAAACACAACAACCTTATAAATTATTGAGTATTTTATGAAGGAAATTTAATAAAATTTATCTTGGTTTTTAGTACCTTTTAGTTATATTTCCATGGGAAATTGTTGGGAATTGTGTATTCATTTTCTTTACTAAGTCCACTAGTGTTGGTCCAGGAGCAGCATTAACAAATGGATGGAGAGTTGGGTTGATTTTGTTGTTATTAACTGTGGGCTATTTCAATATGAATGTAAATTTACAGGTATGGCAACTAGTGAGATTCAGAAAGAGGCCTATGCAGTCCTAATGTCCTTTGGTGATTCTGTTGTGAGTCATAGTGGCAGTGCTGTTGCCTCTGCTCTCAAAACTGCTTGCTATGTGATTTTTAAATACATAATAACTTGAGCCTATCAAGCTGAGCTTAGACCGTTGGTTTATTATCCTCACACAGCTTCCTTTTGTAATTTAGAAGTTGATAGACATTTTAGTTCTTTTAAATGTCCTGTGTATGATGTTGAAAATGGAAATTGAGTTAGGACAGTTGGCTATACATTTAGAAAGAAATAGATTCGCACTTCACATCATACACAGAAATAAATTAAGGATATATTTTAAAAATCTAAGCATATATTAAAAAAACTTCTGGAAAGCATATGACAATCATAACAGTTAAAAAGGCAAAGACAGACGGTGAAATAACTTCTACATACGCAGTAGATTTAATTGACGTCCATTAAACTGACTCACCACATTAAATGATGCTCTTTATTTACTTTGCAAAATACACTGTGCATTGAACACTTGCTGTTAGTAAGTTGGTTTCCAGTATGCCAGTATGCTTGTGTACCCATCAATAGAAGAGATGCTCTTATTACTGAACCTGTATACGCTGGTCGTTCTTGTTTTTGTAAATATGTAATTTATTTCCACATTTTGCAATGTGATAAAATATGAGTAGTGAAGGATTGAAGTTCTTACTGAAAATTTACAGATGAAATGAAATGAGGGCTGAGATTTACTTCAAGTGTAGCACATGTGGATAATTTTTGAAGCTGGATGATAGTTATATTAGGTTAAATTTTTAAATACAAAACATTGAGTGCTTTGGAAAGAGTTGATGAAAGCAAGTTACTACTATCTAATTAGGATAAGACAACAATAAAAGATTTGTATAAAATCTAAAAGGATTCTTCACTCATAGTGCTTTGCAAGTGTCTTTTAAGTTCTTTGAAGTTCTACATTGTCTAAGAATTCAGTTTAAATTTCTTTACAAATAGTGGGCCTAGAGTTTAAGGGTTTTTGGCCCCTTGGCCCTATATCAAAAGTTTGATGAATGGGTGTACATTTACTACTGACAAAATGAAATGAAGATAAAATGAAATGTTTGTCATGTGCATATTTTTATGATTGTTCACCTTAATCGACCTTTTCAATGAACTAATCAACTGTTCCAAATAGCATTAGATTAAAAGGCTTCTATATAATATCTATTATATACAAAGAGATCTGACAAATCATTAAGAAAAAAGGCACCCATTAGAAAAAGTGGAAGAGGGTTATGAATTGGTACTTCCCAGAAAAAAAATAAAAATGATGAATAAAAAAGAAATGATGCTCAAATTCACTCTAGTAATTAGGGAAATGAAAACCATTGTTAAAGAGCAAAATTCAGCCGAGTTTGCTTTAAAATTCAGCCGATGCTCCAGTTTGCTTTAGTAAGTAATTCATGAATCGGGCAACATTCTCCTAGTAACTAGCAGGGTACT
>NW_006440128.1:128428-148773 GCF_000325575.1 Pteropus alecto
CAGTGGGAGCCAATAATGTGATTATCCACTCAGCTAGTAGTGACAGAGCTGGGTCTTTTATGACAGGCATTCTCAACCCTCCAGGCCAGGACTGGTACTGGTCTGTAGCCTCCTAGGAACTAGGCCATGCAGCAGAAATTGAGCTGCAGTCCAGCAAGCGAAGCTTCATTTGCGTTTGTAGCTGCTCCCCAGCACTAGCATCACTGCCTCAGCTCTACCTCAGATCATCAGGCATTAGATAGAAGCACCAGTCCTTGGTGCCAAAAAGGTTGGAGACCGCTGGTGTAAGGTAAGGGCTGACAAATAACTGCCAATAACCAAATTCTGCCCACCACCTACCTTTTTTTGTAAACAAATGAAAAGACAACAACAAAACTTCTGTTGTAACACAGCCACATCCATTCATTTATGTATTGTCTGGCTGCGTTCAAAATACGTCAGAGTTGAAACAGAGAACTTATGGCCCTAAAAGCCTATTTAGTTTCTGGTCCTTTGTAGAAAAAGTTTGCGCGGAAACACAACAACCTTATAAATTATTGAGTATTTTATGAAGGAAATTTAATAAAATTTATCTTGGTTTTTAGTACCTTTTAGTTATATTTCCATGGGAAATTGTTGGGAATTGTGTATTCATTTTCTTTACTAAGTCCACTAGTGTTGGTCCAGGAGCAGCATTAACAAATGGATGGAGAGTTGGGTTGATTTTGTTGTTATTAACTGTGGGCTATTTCAATATGAATGTAAATTTACAGGTATGGCAACTAGTGAGATTCAGAAAGAGGCCTATGCAGTCCTAATGTCCTTTGGTGATTCTGTTGTGAGTCATAGTGGCAGTGCTGTTGCCTCTGCTCTCAAAACTGCTTGCTATGTGATTTTTAAATACATAATAACTTGAGCCTATCAAGCTGAGCTTAGACCGTTGGTTTATTATCCTCACACAGCTTCCTTTTGTAATTTAGAAGTTGATAGACATTTTAGTTCTTTTAAATGTCCTGTGTATGATGTTGAAAATGGAAATTGAGTTAGGACAGTTGGCTATACATTTAGAAAGAAATAGATTCGCACTTCACATCATACACAGAAATAAATTAAGGATATATTTTAAAAATCTAAGCATATATTAAAAAAACTTCTGGAAAGCATATGACAATCATAACAGTTAAAAAGGCAAAGACAGACGGTGAAATAACTTCTACATACGCAGTAGATTTAATTGACGTCCATTAAACTGACTCACCACATTAAATGATGCTCTTTATTTACTTTGCAAAATACACTGTGCATTGAACACTTGCTGTTAGTAAGTTGGTTTCCAGTATGCCAGTATGCTTGTGTACCCATCAATAGAAGAGATGCTCTTATTACTGAACCTGTATACGCTGGTCGTTCTTGTTTTTGTAAATATGTAATTTATTTCCACATTTTGCAATGTGATAAAATATGAGTAGTGAAGGATTGAAGTTCTTACTGAAAATTTACAGATGAAATGAAATGAGGGCTGAGATTTACTTCAAGTGTAGCACATGTGGATAATTTTTGAAGCTGGATGATAGTTATATTAGGTTAAATTTTTAAATACAAAACATTGAGTGCTTTGGAAAGAGTTGATGAAAGCAAGTTACTACTATCTAATTAGGATAAGACAACAATAAAAGATTTGTATAAAATCTAAAAGGATTCTTCACTCATAGTGCTTTGCAAGTGTCTTTTAAGTTCTTTGAAGTTCTACATTGTCTAAGAATTCAGTTTAAATTTCTTTACAAATAGTGGGCCTAGAGTTTAAGGGTTTTTGGCCCCTTGGCCCTATATCAAAAGTTTGATGAATGGGTGTACATTTACTACTGACAAAATGAAATGAAGATAAAATGAAATGTTTGTCATGTGCATATTTTTATGATTGTTCACCTTAATCGACCTTTTCAATGAACTAATCAACTGTTCCAAATAGCATTAGATTAAAAGGCTTCTATATAATATCTATTATATACAAAGAGATCTGACAAATCATTAAGAAAAAAGGCACCCATTAGAAAAAGTGGAAGAGGGTTATGAATTGGTACTTCCCAGAAAAAAAATAAAAATGATGAATAAAAAAGAAATGATGCTCAAATTCACTCTAGTAATTAGGGAAATGAAAACCATTGTTAAAGAGCAAAATTCAGCCGAGTTTGCTTTAAAATTCAGCCGATGCTCCAGTTTGCTTTAGTAAGTAATTCATGAATCGGGCAACATTCTCCTAGTAACTAGCAGGGTACTCCAAGGAGTTGCACAAAATGGGAAGTTTTTATCAGAAGAAGGGTATGGCAAGGGTGTTATTAGTAAAAGAAAAGAAAGGATTCTTTTTAGGCCAGGTCATATTCTTTTTTGGGGGGGAAATGGAATGGCAGGGGCTTAATCATACAGATTACCTCACTGGTATTGGTCAGGAAATTCCAGACTGATTGCTTTAAAATTCCACTCCTGGGAGAAACTGAAACTGCAATTAGGTTAGTTATTAAGTTTTGGTTTGGTGACATGGCTTAGCTAAAGTGACTCCATTTTGACTGCTTTTTTTTTTTTAAAAACACCATTTTTGCCAAATACAATGGCAAAAGCTAATAATGTCCACTTTTAGAAAGAAATGGTCACTGTCATACACTGTTAGAGTGCAAATTGTATAACTTTTTGATAAAGAATACCAGAATCCTCTCATGTTTACATGTACATATATTTAGACCCAGCAATTCTGTTAGGAGACTATTCTAGGAAAATATCTGTACACGCATATAAAGGTATTTATAAGATTGCACTGCATTGAAACAAGTCATAACCATGAAAACTTGGCAGCAACCTAAATGTCCATCAATAGGGGAATGATTTAAAAAGTAATTTGCTATTCTGTGGAATACCATAGAGCTTTTAAAGGAAAGAAACCCTTTTGACTTATATATAAAATGACATAGGAGTTCCAAAGTATGTTGTTAAAGGGATGAGGGACGGGAGAGAGGGAATTATAGAACCATCCATATACCATTATTCCACTTAGCAAAAAAAAAAAAAAAAAAAAACTTTACTATGTATATAGATAATACAAAAAGGTTTAATTGATACCACAAGTAGTTATCTCTAGAGGAAAAGGGAGTGGTGTTAGAGGAAGGCCGAAAAGGGATACTTTTACTTTTAGCCCTATGCAATTATACAGTGTATTTCTAAATTTATGATTACTATTTTGTTAGTAACTATACAGGTTAATATGAAACATACACTAGAGGATATTTGCAATGTAATTCTTTCATTGTACATTATATCATGACACTGCTAGAAATGTAGTGCCTCATATTTAGCACTTATTTTTTTAAATTAAAATTATTGGGGTAACATTGATTAACAAAATCAAATAAGTTTCAAGTGTATCATTCGACAATAAGTTGTATATATATTGCATTGTGTTCACCACCCAGAGTTAGATTTCCTTCCGTTACCAAATATTTGACCCCTTTCACCCCTATCTACCTCCCACCTCTCCCCCTTCCCTCTGATAACCACATGATCCAACAGTCCCTCTTCTGGATATTTACCCAAAAAACCTGAAAACATTTATCTGCAAAGATACATGCACCCTGATGTTCATAGCAGCATTATTCACGGTGGCCAGGACATGGAAACAACCAAAGTGTCCATTGATAGATGATTGGATAAAGAAGATGTACATATATACAATAGAATATTACTCAACTATAAGAAGAGATGAAATACTGCCACTTGTGACAACATGGGTGAGTCTTAAGATGATCATGATGAGCAAAATATAGTCTGACAGAAAGTTGAAAACCCCATGATATGTATTTATGGGATATAAAACTGAAAGCAACAAACATGACAGTTATTTTTTAAATAATTTTCTCCCTTTGCTAAAGTATTATTTGTATTTTCTAAATTTTCTACACTGAAAATACAAGTATAAAGAAGAATAAAAAGACTAATCCTGTACCCAGAGAGATCTCTTGTCAACTTTGGGTATACATGGGTATACACCCATTTGTGTACACACATGTATGGATATTTGTATGTACATATATACATTTGTGCATGCACATGAGCAAATATAAGTATCTTTTTACAAAAATGGATTTTTTCTGCACATATCAATTTCTAATTTACTTCATTTAACTTAACACTATATCGTGAGCATCTTTCACGATCGGGAACTCTGAAAAAGACACCTTCGTGGGAAAAGAACAACACAGTGCCATGTAAATATAGTATTCTATTCTAGTTAAAATAACTGGTTTCTAGGACAAACTGTATAATCTTTTAGAAAAAATTCATGGTCACTAAAAGTAAATGACCAAGGAATTTTTAAATCCTCAATGTCGAACCACTTCCGTTCTGATCTTATTTTAACTATGGACATGTTATTTAAATTGTAGTTACTAGTAATGATGTATAAGTGCAATGCACTAAAATGTCATTAGGAATCTTTTTTTGGTGGGGAGGGTGGAGTTTGGTTTTAATGAAGATTTCAAAACTGGGCTTGAACAGTTTTATTGGTGTAAGGAAAAACCAACTGCTCTAATTTTCAATAAAGGTGTGAGCATATTTGTATTCTTTTACAACTTATAAAAAATCTAGGTATCTGTAGCAACGTGAATCTTTGTGATATCTCAGTCTATAGTATATAAAATGGGATATTATGAGAACTGTGTTGGAGAACCAGCTTTGATTTGGACAAGTATGTATGTATTCTGCTCTCTCATGTCTAGAAGCATTAATTAAGCACATCTGCTGAAGGCTCAGTATAAAATCTTCAGTTTTATGCTGAGGGTCTTAGAGGTGAAATATCTTACTTTACACTGAAGACTTTTGATACTTTAATCATTTCCCATGAATTCAGTACAGTATTTTACAAAAGAGTCTACTATGTAGACAGTGGTGTTAATGTGAAGGCCAGTTTAGCTGCTCATGTTTTTGTTACAGCGATTAAAACAGTATCTTATTTCTCCAGTGCCGTGCATCTTGGCTTTTTTGGAATTGATTTCTCAGCATGAAGACTTTTCTATCAAAGATACTGTCAAATTACCAGGTTTTACCGGGGAGTCAGGATAGAGGTTCCCTATTTCTCACTTGATTAATGAGAAGGGCATGTGAGAGTAGACTATTAGATGTTGAAAACATTATGAAGTTAATTCAGTGGAAGGCATGGTGAAGTACCTATTTTATGTATTCTGCTTATTACCTTCTATATGTGCTTAAAGTATTTTAATACTATAAAAAAGTAATGATAGGGTTTCAAAGGACTTGGGGGTACCTAAGTGATGAGTCATCTAAGAAAACCTGGAGAAATGGGCAGAGCTGCTACAGCTGAGATGGTTATCAGTCATTATGCTCAGAATACAGGTTTTCGCAGATATCCAAAAGTAAAGCATTCCTATGAAACCTTTCCTAAGCTGAAATGGCGTAAAATGAAGAAGCTATTTTAGGACACATCTTGCTAATAGATGTACAAAATAAATCGAGATAAAGCACACATGCTTACAGATCCAGTTCAAAGTTAGGAAGGCTTAATGCTGAGATGCTGAGTGGAGTTTCTGGGAAGGAGCAGTCTTACTATTGGGGGGTCTGTGCTGCCACTGTAAGAGCTCACTGCAAAACAAACGCTGAACACTATTTTTGCTTTTCACCCTTTTTCAGAAAAGCAAAAATCCTCTTTGGATTTCTTTTTGTTAGCAAAAACAGGTACTAATGTAGATCTTTTGTAAAAATGAAGTGGCATAAAGCGAACTTTCGAAAAATGGGGGACACCTGCATGTTAGTCATTTCTGCTTCTCAAATGAACTGAAAGCTGAAAACTTTCAAACAGGAAACAGGAACTCGGTGAATGAGCTTAAAATTCAGGCGTGGCTTTGAAAACAGAAGACAGAAGTAGCACTAATATCTCATGGGATTAATCCAAGTAAAAAGATTCTATGTTCCACATGACCACTGAAGATACTAAGTTGAGAAGTAGCTTAAAAGAATAGTTAACAAATCATAACTTGATGGAGGGGTAGAACTATGCAGAACTAGCTATAAACAATTGTCAGATGAATGTATTTCAGACAAATAGAGTAGAAAAAAATAGACCAGGGATAATAGTATTCTTATACTTGGAACCACAGAAATCTTCAGTATTTGGTCACGTACAAGGTTAGTGTAGAATGGTTTAATATAAAATATTTGGAATTCTCTCTGTGCCTAGGCTGTTCTCCACAGGAGTAGGTTAGAATTACTGTGGAGCAAGTAGTTTCCATAAACTAGAAAAAGCAAGGCTCAGGCTCACTGTTGGTGAATTATAGGAACCTGCAGATGGGAGGCTATGTAGTGTTTATTTCCACTAATAGAAAGAAATGTCATAGTATATTCATTCAAATATAGTTACAGGCTACAGATTTTTAAGTAAAATGTCTGAATTTGTAAGGATGTTATACAACTGGAATTTTCCAACCAAAAATTTTAGATTTCTTTACCTAGATTTTGTTTTTAGTGTCAAGCGTGGAGGTTGGGCATTTTATGTTTTTAATTTATATACATTTACATTAATTTTAATACTCTTTTGACCACCAAGAGATTGCTGAGTATTAAAATGTTTGTTGCGGAGTAGCTTTCTTTAGGAAGTATCCCCTAAGGAATTTACTTCTTTACAGGTGGTATCTTTTAAAGTAATTTTAGAAGAGACAACTGCAAAATAGAAACCTTCATGGTGAATCCCCCACCTCCTTTTTATTCCTGTTTTGAAATGGAGTTTCCCCGACATCACTTTTCAGCATTTCTTTTGGGATTGAGTGGGTAGAGTTGAATGAGGGATGATTCTTAACCCCAGGAGTACCAAGTATTCAGTGGGGATAAAAAGCCACCTGCACCAGCCCTGCTAGCTGTCTTGAATCCTAACTCAGTGGGGCTTCACTTGTAGCTGAAGTAAGCATTAAGTGCTCTACAAATGTGGCACCTCCAGCCCTTGGGAGAACGTTCCAGTGCTCAGAAAGCCCCCAAACCCCTGTCTTATCTCATTGGTACCCTGCCTTTATGCCATTGTTCTTTAGTTACATGAAATGTTGATGTGGAGTAATTGGCCTGTGATTGCAATGATGACCTTTGGTAAAATGAGAGATTTGTTCTAACACAATTTTCAGACAGCTGATCTTTTCCTCAAAAGCCCCTAACCCTAAAAATGTAGTTTATTTGTAAGTCTCTTTATGGAGAAAGTTCTTGTTTTCAATCTTGTTTGTAGTTCACCTCAATTGAAGAAGACTGTTGACCACTTCCCTTCTGCTTTTGTTTGAAGGGTCATGTTGCATAAGGCACTGGTGCCAGGAAAGAGGAGGTGGAAGCTATACTAGGGCATTACTGAAGGAGGAGAAGGAGGTCTATAGTCAGTGTACCTTGAGTTTTGAAAACCAGGAATCTCTACTTAAGTTTGTACTTTAGAGACAATTTTAAAAAAGCAAGTTATAGTCTATGGAGTTCCTTAAGCTAAGTATATAGCAGTTCCTCAAGTAGCATCATTTAGTTCAGTGTCCTTCCATTATAATATCGTGACTTGCTGGAGGAACTTAACTCTTGTTTCTATCAATCAGCCTATGATAACATTGGTTTCCTTATAATGGGGTTTTGTTTAAAGTTGCAGAACCTATCAACTCATGTTAAATGAGTATTTACTGTATACAGTGATAGGCCCTGCAGTATTTAATGATATCACAATCTCTAGTGGAAGTTGCAATAGAGTCAAAGCTCCACTTGTATTTCTCAAAGCCGTGATTATGATAAACCATATATATGTTACTTTAATGATTTTAATGAGATGCAGTCTACTCATTTTGAAGCAGCTCGTTTTGGTTG
Source organism: Pteropus alecto (assembly GCF_000325575.1). Lineage (NCBI taxonomy): Eukaryota > Metazoa > Chordata > Mammalia > Chiroptera > Pteropodidae > Pteropus > Pteropus alecto. Next base: position 136,283 of record NW_006440128.1, read on the forward strand.
AAAGAATTGTTTTTCAACCTAGAGTCGATTTCTCTAATTTTATATCATTCCTAGCTAATGTAACACTAAGGTCAATTTATTTATCCATTCTGTTCTTGAGGTCAAAACATTTTCTCATGAGATCATTTCTTTTGCATTGGGAGGAGTGATTAAGAATTATTTTAGGATGGAGTTTGGTACTTGGCCAGATCTCGGGCTGTGTCCTGCTATTGCAAGACTTTTTTTTTTTTTCTTTCTTTAAACTTTTTCTTGCTTTTACCAGCACTGCCCTATTGTCGTTGAAAGATCAGAATGTTTGCTTGGGCTTGGTACCAGGTGCCAAACCTCAGTGCCCTTCCCTTCTACTTTCAGGCGTAGCAGCCCTGGAAACCATGAGATGGGGGTGTTGGAAGCATTTTGATAATACTTTAAGACACTGTCACATAACTATAAGACCTCAAGATATATGGAAAAAGAGAAAACTTTGTTTTTAAAACTTCCTTTGTGTTGACCTTGGTTTTGCTTTTGAAAAGTAAGCAGATTGCCCCATATGTCTGAGACAGCAAACCACCTTCTTTTACTGCTGCTCATATTGGTTGCAGATGATTCAAGGAGGAAAGAGCTATAACCTAGTTTAAAAATGATATATTTTAGATTAAATATTCATAGAAATAACTGCAAAGAAATGTACTAAAGGCAAATTACATTGTAGATGCAGCAGAACTTAAATGCTTTAGAGATAAATGGGCAATATCTACTAGTAGGAAATATCAACACTTTTGAAACTGTAGCAGGTTTCTTGGCTGACCTTTGTATGGGAATATACAGTCCCCCTTCCTTAAACAGTAGTTCGTTGAGGGGAGAAAGACTCCTGCTCCGCTTTGGAGTTTTTAGTACTCTGGTACTTCTCTTTAAATCTGTTCTTGAAATTCTTGTTTTGGATCTCATCCTATGCAAAAGTGCCTTATAGTCAGGCATTTAAAATATTTAAGTAATGAAACCTACAAGTAACAAAACCTCCATTGGGTGTGTTTCACAGTGGCACTAACCTATTCCAAATTTTACACACGCCAGAATAGTAGTATAATCAGAAGGCAGCATTGTTTATAACAGCTGATAGTAGTCCACAGATGAAATTGATCGAGTCATTTTAGTTTTCTGATTGTGTTTTTTAGCTCTGAATTTTCTTTCCTTTATCCCTTTTCAGAACTTCCTTTTTCATTCTTTGGCTCTACATGCTTTTCCTTGTCCCAGTAGTCGAAGGAATTTTTTTAAAAAAATCCATGTTTAGGCAAGCTAGCTGATACCTAAGCAGTAATAGGTATAAACGGATAATCCCAGAAGGTAGCTATTATCTTTGGCTTTCTAAGAAGTATATACTTGTCTGGTTGGACTTATAGGGTTCAGGGTTGCCTCATGGGTGACCCCCTTTTCCTATTCTACCTATGTGTCTGCTCTTTGTGTTAGTCTGATGTCTACTTGAAATGTTACCCATCGAAGAGTAAGCTCCACAAGTATGGGGCATAATAAATGCTTACTGAATATTTCTTAAACAAATGCATGTGCGTTTACTTACAACTGCCCAGGATTTGGGAAACTAGATTTAAAAAAAAATATACTGCAAAGGAAAAGGGTTGTTACTAGCTATCCTTATTTTTAATTTTTTCCTGTTATTTTGGTAGTTAGTCTTCAGCAATAATGTTTACAAACCCAAAGAAAATAGTGACTTAACCATTTTTTCTGCTGCAGTAAGTCTATGCCCAATGGGGGATAGGCATTGCTTTCATTTCAGAAAGGCCATACTATGTAATAGTCTTTACAATTTTCTGTTGTCATGCTAGCATGCATAGTGATTTACTACCAAAGAAGTTTTATTACAACATATACTTGTTTACATGTAGGACTCTCGACCAAATGGATTTTTCTAGATTTTTAAAGTATGATCTTAATTCATGGCCTACTTTTTAAAATAAATGTTTCATTTTGAAAGAATTTGAAGACTTACAGCAAATTTGTAAAGACTGTCCAGTTGTCCTATATATCTTAACCTAGCTTCCTCGGTGTTAACATTTTATATAACATAACATTGGTGCAATACTTTTAATTAAACTATAGAATTTATTTGGATTTCTCTATTTTTTTCCTACCAAAATCTTTTTTTTTCCTATTCCAGGATCCAAAACTGTTATACATTTTTATTTTAGAAAATATGTGCAGATAAAAAGACAAAACAAAGTGCAGGTGATCCTCTTACCCTGAAACAACTATGGAAATTTTTAATGTAGATCCTTCTATATTTTTTTCTATGGAGAATATAAATCCATTCTCCAAAAACTATTTGAATTTTCATAAAAGACAGGTTTCAAATGTGTTTAATATACTGTTTTGTAATTTGCTTTTTTATACTTGAAATGGCATTTACTGTTTTGTGAATTTTTCCCCATTTCAACTATTTTTAATGTAGTTATAATTTAATCTATTCCCTATCCTTAGATATTTTATTGTTTCCATTTGTTTGCTTAGTTAATTCTTCATGACTTAAGGCCAGAACTATACATGTGTTCTCAACCTTTTCCCCCCTGACAAACCTGAGAAATATGACATACTCTTATTAGTAACGGTGGCTCAATAAGTCAGTGATTCTAAACATGTATGTATTAAGTTGAACCATTTGAAATTATTGGTTTTTGTATGTTAACAGATTTTTGAATATTGGCGATTTTATGTGGTTCAACCTAATAGTTTGAAAAAGCTTTCTAGAAAATCCCTGGCCTCTCACTCTGAGAATTTCTGCATGTTAGAATGGTGAACTGACTCTGAAATATGTTGGCCATGCAAAAATGTTGACAAATTCACCTTCCAGGTGGCTCAGATAAACACAACGTCTTTAAGACCTATGCCCATGTCAACGACGTATGCAGAGAACTTGAACTCCAGCAAATTGCACCTGCCCATCGTTATATTGAAAATAGACTTCTGAGTATTCAACCTAAACTCTGCAAGATAGCTCTGTCTCCTGGTTCCTTATCTGTATGGGATAACTAGGGGCACTGGCGCCACCCTGTGGTACTTTATAGACAAGCAGCTGATGTTGCTGTACTACTCTCTCCAACGTACCAAATACTTTCACTTCTTTTCCTTTTATGCTCTTCCGTGTTCATGGTCTCACCTTCCTTTTCTTCTCCCTACCTGTGCCAATGGCACTATGGGTTTCATTTAGCTATACTAGCTATGCAGTTTTGCTCTGATACCCTTAAATAAAAGCTTTTGAATATGAGACATGAATAAGTGCGAACACATTGGCCAGACTGCTATTTGCTCTGCTATGAAGTCACAATTTCTACTCAAAATGGGTGTAACGATTTTACTCTGTCAGAATATGGCACTTCTCATCTTTAATTTCAAGCTTCTCAATCTATGAGAGGAAGCACTCCTATATAGCTCAGATATGAAGAGGCATAAATTTCTACCTACAGTGAAATATTTAACTCAGAAGTCATTCTTTGGTTTCCTTTCTCCTTAGTATGACTTGTTATTTCATTCTGTGTTCATTCAAGAATTATTTAGTAAGTACCTACTGTGTACCTGTGCTGTGCTAGGTTCTGGGGATTATAGTGGTGATCAGGGCAGATGTGACCTCTGCCTTTAAGGGGCTTATAACCCAGCAGGTGAACAGAAACTCGAACAAGTTGAAGTGCTGTATTATATGGATGCTTGGAGAGAAAATAGCAGAGGCACCTGACATAACATGGAAAGGTCAAGGAAGGGTTTTTAGAAGTGTCATTTAAAGTGAGACCTAAAAGAAGCCAGGAAAAGGGAGAAGAGGATGTTCTTGGCAGAGAGGAAAGCGTGTACCAGTTGCAGAGGTGAGAGATTAAATTTGGTGCTTTTGAGAAACTAAAAGTTGTTTATTATGGCTAGAGTTGTGAGAGCAACTTATTTAAGCCTCACAACAGTCTCTGTAGGTAGTATTATTATTCTCTCCACTTTAGAGTTGTGGTCAATGAGGCAAAGAGGTTAAATAACTTGTCTGACTGGGGTCACCCAACTGTAGGAAATGGCATAGTCAGGAATTGGACCCAGGCCATCTGGCTCCAAATATTGGCTCCTAACTACCCCTGGAGACTGCCTCTCAGCGGGGCATTGTGTTATGCTCAAGCTTCATTGACCACCTCTTTCGCCTTCCATGAAGCATAACATCTTATCCTGTTAATCTGTGGTCTTTTTTGTTTCCTGACGGGGCCAAGTTCAATAACATCTTTCTCAGTAAACTGTAATAGGCACAGAATATTCCAAGAGCCATAACTTATAAATATGAGAAAAATTCCTTAAGCTTATAGCGTCTAGGTTAGCCCCAAAACTCTGGTTTGCTTTATTCTTTTATCACTGATTGGAAATTAAATATATCACTTGATACGCAACTCTTAGAGTTGCTAACCCATATTTACCAGAAAATCATAGATGAGAAGTTATAATTGGTTATACCCCCCCCCCAAAAAAAAGAAAAATGACTATAAAATATGTATTTCTCTGTAAGGCTAGATTTTTTTTTTGATGGCTTAAGTTAACTTAGTCATGTTTTTTTCTCTGACCTTCAAAGTTGGTTAAAGGGTAAATACAACTTTTTAAATAGGACTACAGTTTTTAACCCATTTCCAGTTTGCCCTGAGAATACTTGCCAGCAGCCCTTGTGGCTGTAGTGTTTACCCTGAGATAACTCACAGGTTACAGTCCTAATCTTACCCCCAATATTTGCCACAAGATATCTCACTTTTATTATTATTTTAGCATCGCTCTAGTATATCAATAATCTTTGGAAACAAATGGTCTGATTCTATTTATAGCATTTCTTTTTTAGTAGTGATATTTCCATTTACAAAATACAGTAATTCTCGATTGCTGAAAATGTCAAATCTAGAAAACACAGCACTGCTGTGCATGATGTTAAATTAACGCTGGCAGCTAGCTCCACTATTTTTCTAAATAAGAAAAGGGTTAAATTTAGGAGGATTAAAGACAGATTCTGTCTAGAAATAACTCCAAGAACAGTTTTTATATTTTCACATGGAAAACAAGTCAGATTTGTTTCAGCCTCAAAGAGCATATTTATGTAAAATTAATGCTGGCAATGAGCTGCACTTTTTTTTTTCCCCCTAAACAGGAAATGAGTTAAAAGTCATACAAATCAAAAACCTATACATGGACATGTTTTCTTATGGTGGATCTGATTTATCTTTTATGTACCCAAAATACAAGTGTGTGTTGTGTAAGATGAGGAATTGACTTTAGTTTGAAGTTATCAGTTAAGGTTATAATCTAGGTTTTAGAAGTTGGATATTCAGTTGTACATAAACTGTTCAAGCTTGTCATAATTTGATATTGGAAGTGGAAATAACTCGGAATAGAGTCGTGTGTGTGTGTGTGTGTGTGTATGTGTATGTGTGTATGTGTGTGTAATGGCACAGAGTTGGTGCTTTCATTTACTCATCCATTTGTATGACTGTGGAGTTTGGCTTCTGCTGATGTAGCCATACATTCTTACCTTGTTCTCTGTGGGACCAGAGTTAGGGTTAACACTAGAGATGTTTCTGCAAAAAAAAAAAAAAAAAAAAAAAGAGTTGCGGGGGGGGGGGACTCCGATAATACTTATGCTGGGACAATAGGTGTAAATCAGGGGATAGACCTTGGCAAGCTGCGAAAATGATCACTCTCATTTTAACCAACTCATACAGGGATCGAAATTGTGGACCTAGCTTCAAAAGCATTGGCTCAATCCAAGTGAGTTAACCAGCAGCCACAGATAGATTTCCCTTTACTTTGAAGTAAAAATATTAATTTTCTTCGTAGTACTGTATATTGCAGTGGAATTGTATGTGTAGTAGCTATATAATTTTTATAATTGTTAGTGTCGTGAACTCTGTGTTGGTAGGCCCTGAGGTTATTAGAGGACACATTCGAAGCTGTGTAGACCTTATAGAAAGTGAGATTACTTAATGATCTGTTGCCCAAAACGTTTTGAAATGAAAACTTTGAGGGAAAGAAAATGATTCAGCCTTTTCAGTCTCCTACTTCTTTTAGAAGTTAGCTCATACACATTTGTAATGTGATCTCACAGTTGATTGTAATGTCTGAAGCAAGATGGTTTTAGGTAAGACGATATCTTCTGAAGTTTGAGTAGTTGGTCCAGAATTCAGGTTGTAAACAAGAGGGTACTGATGGAGAACTAATTTCTGAAATCCCCTCCCTTCATAATCCGTCTCTCATCTCCCAAATGGAAAGCAAAGAAGCCTTTTGGCTTCTGATACCTTTTCCGGTGGCAGGCCTCACTTTCCCCAAGGGGGCTGATTCTGGTCAGCTGAGAAACATTTTCTGTTTGGAACAAAAAAGTGCAAGTATGACATATGGTACCTGTTAAATCTTATTCAGATATCATCTAGCATTTGAGTTCCTGTTTAATAGGATAAGCAAGTAAAACTCTGGGCTTTAAATTATCTTTCCGTCTATGCAGAACTCCTCATGATTGGCTGGCTGTTTGGTATTGTCTAATGACTTGCTAGTAATAGTCCATTTTTGTTAGTCACAGTTTGACATAGGGGACCGCAAGGACACTTAGCTTTCAGGAAACATTTAACATTGTGGTTATGGTAAGAAAAAATAAACTTCATTTTATTTAGCTTCATAAATTATAGTACATGAGCAAAAAATGTTTATTTTACTTTTAGTTTAAAAGCAGAAGTGTCCAGTCTTCTTTCCATAGCAGTTGAACTCAACTTGTGGTTCCTTTTATGGTATTACTTTGCCACTCGAGTAGAGCCAAGCATTGTCACTTATCAACATACGCATACACACACTAGAGTTAATTGAAAGACTGGTGCGATATTTTCTATTCATTTATTAAATGATAAAAGTAACATATTCCCTGTAGAAGTTTTAGACAATTTAAGAAAAATATAAAGAGAAAACTAAAGATCACCTATAATTCTACAACCCAGAGATGAACATTTTGGCTTGTAGCCTGCATATATTTGAGTAACCTGCTATTGAGCTTTAACTTTCAGCTTAAACTAATTTCACTTCATATATTTTGAACATTTTCTCACATCCTTAAATATTCTTTGACAGTGCTACATTTGATGACTGTAGTATTTAATTATGTGGATACATTATTATTTTACCAGTTTCTTTTGGGCACTTAAAGTTATTTCTAGTTTTTCTGTTATTTATATCACAGTGATGACTATTGTCTACATTTTTGTGTGTGTATCTCTGATTATTTCCTTAGGATATTCCTAGAAGTAGAAAGTGAAATTACTAGGTTATGAAGTATGACTTAAGGCCTCTTGATGCATATTGCCAAATTGCTTTCTGTAAAGCTTGTATCAGTGTACACTTCTGTCAACAGTATATAAAATGTTTTTTGTATGCATTTGACAGCACTGAGTAATTTCTTTATTCTTAATTGTCACTACTTTTGATGAAACCCCAGTACATTGTTGCCTGTTTTAGTAAATCAATATTATTCCTGGCAGAAATGAAAGTGGAAATATAATATTATAAACAGTAGTACTACAAGGAACTGGTGGCCCCATATACTATAAGAAATATCAAAACAGGCCATATTTTAGCTATAAGAATCTGTGTTTCTAAAAATACATTTTTCCTTTATCAATCTTAGCTTTAATATAGGGGAAAGTGCTGATTTTTTTCTCCTAAAATTATTGCTCCATGGATGCTTATTGTTCATTATGTTAGTCCTTTCTGTGCATACATTTATTAAGACTCATATTTTGTATTCTTTAAAAACAAAATATAACTTTTGTCAAAAATTGCACAGAATTTCTGAAAGTTTTGATTGTTCACACAACAGTATTTCTGGTCAAGATCACGTAGAGTAACAAGTGCTTTTTTTCAAGTGTTGTTCATGCCTGTCGTATTTTAATGAAAGTCTTGTAAATTCAGAACCATTCATGTATCAACATACTTCTTGAATAAGCTTGAAAGGAAGAGATTTGGTAAGTCCAGTGCTTGATATTATGCAATCTATTTGTCCAAAATACTTAAAAATCAGTATTGTAAGATTGTTGGTTCTGATTCAAGAATTACCAGTGTGACAGCAATTTTCCCCTATTAAAACTCCTCCCTTCCCCAGTAGTTGTTTCATAATAGTCAAGCTATGTCTTATCTTAGGCAGACATTACAAATAGGATTTATCGATGTTTGTGACTTTGTCTTATTTAAATGCGACAGAAATATTGAGAGTTTTTAAAGAGAAAGTGTTTTTTAATCTCTTGATACTGTTGTTAATTTAATCCTAGATAACCAAAAGGATAGGAATAGTGTACTTTTTTATCGTTTTCTAATATTCTGACATTCATCTTAAGAATAAAACTAATCAATGCTGATTAGAAAGAAATTCTTAATTTTATCATATAAGGAAGAACATAAGATGCTTTTCTAATGTTCTAGAAAGTAGACACTATTTTAGCTCCTATAGCCATTTGTAGGGGAGAGGGAGAAGAGTTTCTTTTTAGAGACTAGTTCACTAGTCATTTTAGAGCCTGTTTTAGCTCTGAAAGCCTACAATTGTATAAGTAAGGAGCGGAATTAATTTGCTTGTAGTTTATCTTCCTGCCCCAGGTGAAATCTGGTACTTATATTGTAGGTTAGGTATTTTTATTTTTATACACCTACAATTTACATATATGAGCGTATATATATGTATATGTATGTATATGTATATAATTTGCCATACTTTAGTAAAACTTATCAATAAAAGGTTGCCGCCACCAATCTAATGCTAGTAGTAATTCCCATTCTGGATTGCAGAAAGAAGAGAAACTTTATTCAGATGAATGGTTTACAAACTGAGAAAACCCATCTTCTGGTGGAAACTGAAAGTGTGCTCCATCGAGAAGACAAAAGGGAGGCTGCCTTGTATAGACAAAGTTTCTGCCCTGGTTTCCTGATGAATCCATTTTTATGCAAATGCAGAATCCAAATTTGTACAGTTTGATTGGTCCAAATAGCACTGTCCTGATTGGCTGGCTTCATGCCTAGTGATTGATTGTTATGGAGCTCCTCCGATTTGTCAATATACATGCAAATGAGGATATAGCTGTGCAGTTCTGATTGGACAGGGCAATTCTCAGTCGTATTGGTCAAAAGACAGTGCTAGGAGCTCCCTTATAAGGGTTGACTCAAAAGGCAGCATCGCAGTGTAGCAGGCTGGCTGCTTAGTTTGTGGCTTTCCCCTGAAATGCAGAGTGCATGAGATGCTTCTGCCTGCAATGGCTGCTAAACTACGTTTATGAATTTGGGGCCAGTTAACCATGAAGAATCCTTTTTGGCAGGCAGATATATTCCTTCTTGAGGTTCACAAACACGTGTGTGTGTGTGTGTGTGTGTGTGTGTGTGTGTGTGTGTTTATAATACTAATTATAGGGGGAGAAGTTATATAACAAAATGGATGATAACAGAATTCTTAGCTAGAAGTTGGAGTATTTCTCTTGGCATTCAGACTAACTCTGTCTTTGAGCTTGGGTAAAAGCAATGGGTATAGTATTAATTACCCCCAGAATACTGCAGATTTTACTATGAATAAAAAATATCCACTGTTGTCATGGATATGCAATTTATATGTTCTTCTAGCAATGAAAATAGCTTTGTATTATGAGTGGAATCAAGGACTTTCTGTTTGGCTAAAATTGATTATCATCATTCTAAAATATAATGGTAGCTTTTAGTTCTAAGTACTTTTCCAAACTATCTGGTAAAGATGATAAAATAAAAAAATTTCTAGCTTAAAAATTGTTACAAACAAATGAAATGAAGGCTGATATTGTGAAGGAAAATGACTTAACCAGCTGTATTCTCTGACAAGTGTTAGTTTATTTCTATTACCCATTCTAACAAATATCCGATGCTATTTCCAAGCCATGGTGGGATATAGAGATAATAAGAAACAGTCCTTGCCTTGAATGAGCTTACACTTAATGTCAGTGATTAAGATAAATTAATAAATAATACAAGGTAATATAATTCAGTTTTAGAGCTATTAGAGAAGAGCTATAGAAGTTCAAAAGAAGGCTAGAAATTTTAGCTCAGGGTATTTATGAAGGTATCCCAGAAAAGGTGGCTTTTGAGCAGAATACTGGGTAGAAAGAAGGGCATGAATAAATTGTCTGAAGCAAGAGAAACTCAGAGACTCTGTGAATGGGAGCTTTTTAAGGTAATAAGTGGTTCTTTTGAGTGCAATGCAGATAAGGTAGATGCTTTTTTTCTATTAATAAAGTTATTTTATAGTAAAATATTCGGTGCTGCTGATGGGAGTATAAATAGGTACAGCCTTTCTGGAAAGTAATTTTGTGTATTAAGACCCTCTTTTCCCAGCCCCATTCTCCTACACACATCTTAAAAAGATCTATCCTAGACTTGGTAATCACACTTTTAAAAATGAAATATGAGGGGATACTTACTGTAATCTTGAAGTGGGAAAATGACCCCGAAGCTACAAAGGAGACTGTTGATACATTTTATTACTTAAAACTTAAAAGCCAGTATTTGGCTCAAAGCACCTAAAACAAAGAGAAAAGCTATTCTGGGAAAAAATATTTATATTACATCAGGCAAAGGGCTTCTTTTCTTAATGTTAATCAGTAAGGAAAAATTAATAACCAAGAGAAAAAATAATCAAAGGACTTAAACAAGTCACTCATATAAGAAATTCAGATATAGTGAAATATTTTTATGTCGATTGAAAAATAACAAATTAAAACAGTGTTTTTCATACCTATCAAAGAGAGTTCAGCCCAGTGTTTGAGGGGATGTGGGGAAATGGACACTCCTGGTGGGAATGTGAAATGGTATATTCTTTTCTAGAGGGCTTTAAAATTTTCTTTGGAAATAAATTTTAGATTTTTACAGAAGAGTTGCAAAAATACTACATTTCCATGGACCTTTCTCCTAGCTTCCCCTAATGTTATGCATCTTACATAATTATGTTTTAATACAATTACCAAAACTAAGAAATTAACATTGGTACAATACTATAATTTTAACTAAATTACAGACTTTATTCACATTTCATCAGTATTTCTACTAACATCTTTTTTCTGTTTCTGGATCCAATTCAGGATCCCACATTACATTTATTTGCCATGTCTCTTTGGTCTTCTCCAATCCGTGACAGTTTCTCAGCCTTTGCCTTTTATGACCTTGACAACTTTGAAGGATAGTGGTCAGTTACTTTGTAGAGTGTCCCTAATTTGGATTTATCTAATATTTTTTCATGGTTTGATTGAAATTGTGCAATTTGAGCAAGAATACCACAGAAGCAAAGTTGTAGCATTCTCCATGTGTCATGTCTCGAGGTACATCATGTGCCCTATTACTGGTGATGATAACCTTGATCGTCTGGTTAAGGTGGTGTCAGCTGTGTTTTACTACAGTGAAGTTACAATTTTTCTCTTTGCAATTAATACATATTAATTCTTATTCTATATTATTGGTGATAATACATATTGGGAGGAGATACTTTGAGACCATGCATATATCCAGTTCAGCTTTAAACTTTTACTCACTAGTGTTAGCATCCACTGATGAATTTTGCCTGCACCAATTATTACTGTGGTGTTCTAATGGAGATATTCTATTGCCTTTATTCCTTCCACATTTATTAATTAGAATTTTTCTGTAAGGAAGATTGGTTCCTTCTACCTCATTTATTTAACCAATCATTTGTATTGGTATGGACTCATGGATATTTTATTTTTGTTGTTATAACCTAATATTATGATTTATTTTATTCAAATTGCTTCAGCATTGATGAATGGGAGCTCTTTTGGGTTGGCCCCTGTGTCTTTTTGACACGTCCCCATTTTTTTTTAAAGCATTTTCTTACTTTCTGGCACCGGGAATATACCAGGCACAACTTGCACCTTTTCCTGCTCTGGCTCTGGAATCATCTACTTCTACAAAGAGCTTTGGTTCCTTTTATTGGAGAATGGTAATTGGAAACCCAAGATCTGGATGCTGGGTATGATCATTGCAACTAGGCTGTCTCTGCTTCTAGACCTGGAGGGCAATTTTAGTAGACTAAAACCTAAAGTGGTCATACCCTTTTGACCTAGCAATTTTGCTAGTAATGTATCCTAGAGAAGGCGGGCATAAATATATTGGTAAGGATGTTCATTGCTGCATTTCTAATGATGAGAATTAGAAAAATCCATAATGTCCATCAATAGGAAAGATTGGTTAGACTTAATTTTGATACGGTCATAAAATGGAATACCATAGAACTGTTAAAAAGTATTAGATCTATGTGTTCTGGCATGGAGACCTGTTAGAGTCATTTTTTTTAAAAAAAGGAAGCTGCAAACCTGTATGGATAGTATCATTCAATTTTTGCTTAAAAATTGCATGTATTAGAATATGCTTTAAAAAAAAGAAGTGACAACTATATAAATGTCTGACCAATGTACTGTATCCTTGAAATTGATTAAATAAATAAATAA
>NW_006440128.1:148824-162507 GCF_000325575.1 Pteropus alecto
CTTCCTGTGAATTGTCAAAGGGATTTATATAGGGACAGTCTTCCATTTTTCCAACTGATTCTTTAGCTAGTCAGTCAGTCAGTCAGTCAGTCAGTCAGTCAGTCCCCAAGGGTATTTATCATATTCTTAAAAGCTATTATTTCTAGAGGATTGAATAAAAAAGAAACTTTCACTTTGTATTTTATATTTCGTAATATTTGAATTTTTTAAAAACAGTTTTATCAAGATATCATAACTGCTTTAAAAACACTTTTTGTTTTAGATTACCTAACTTTTCCATTAAGCAACATTCTAGTCTATGACAGTCTGGAATTATCTCCGTACTCTATACTATGCACAGTAGATAATGAGTGGTTTTACTTAGGTTATAACATTTCTTTAATATATTTTCATGTTTATGAATCAAGTGACCCATAATGTTATGACCATTTAAGTCTTCAGGACCACTTATACATGTATATTGTTAAGGGGAAAAGAAAAGATTCTGTTCTAGCTTAAATTCTGAGCAGTAGCCTTCAGTAGGTGCTTTGACTGGATTGTGACAGTCATGCAGACCTGTTTAAATAAGTCAATTTCTTGTCCCTATGTAATTTTTAAAAATTATTTTTAAGTAAACAATTTTTGTTCATGGAAAATTTGGAAGATACTAAATCAATACAAAGAATAGAAAAATATAAAAATGCATAAAATTAGTCTAATTCTACCACACAGCTATAAATAGCATTAATATTTGTTGCATATTTTGCTTTCCAATGAACATGCACCTACTTGAATATATGTGTATATCATGGAGTCACACATACTGTTTTGTACCTTATTTCTTGATTTCAACATTTATAACCTTTTAACTATATTCAAGTGTGGCAGTTTTCATCCACTAGTCAATACTTGCCAATACATGATATATATATTTATCTAAAACAAGACCTGTGAAAGACTATTGCTTAGGGACTTGTTTTATAAGGGACTCGCCAGAATTTACTTTTAGATTTGAACACTTAAGTGCTTAGGATTTTGTTAATATTTTCTATTCTTTTCTAAAACATTCCTTTTTTTTTTTTTAACTTATTAAGATCAGTCCTTGAGACATTAAGTACAGGAGGGAGATTCATTATGCTTGAAACTTTTCCAACAAACGCTTTCACAAGTTCAGTACTGGCTTTACTTCTAGAAGAATGTTTTCAAAATATTGATTAACAGTCTAAATTATTTGCAAAGAGGGCAAAAACTAAGCATATTAATGGTTTGTTTTTAACTTTGTTTCAAAATATGAGGTATGTCTGAAGTTGAACAACACTGCCTTGGATTTGTATCGCTTTTTCCTCTAATCACTCTGCTGTTAGCTACAGGGACACTGTTTTGCTTCCTTGTATTCAGTGAGTAAGGTTTTCCAGTGCTGCCTCATTCCCTAATTGAAAGGTGATAAACTCTATATGCTGTATTATCTCTTCATGCCACCAGGTAATTGTTAAGTAGAAACAGACGATGTTATATGCTTCAGTCTGTTAAAACTGTGCTATGCTAAGGATTTCCAACTTTCTTATGTTACAAAAAGTTGTATATACATGAAAGTTAAAAGTATATGAAAAGTTGCATTATAATTTTAGCAAAATCATCTTTCTTCCCCATTAATTGTAAATAGGTCCTGCATGGTGATAATCTGCTTTTTTTCTTTTATGTTAAAGTATTTCTTCAATTTATTTGAATAGAATGCCTTTAAGAGGAGGATGCTGTTTGGTTAGGGGGGAGGCTAGAAGAAAAGCAAGTGTAGCATCAGTTTTTCGTTGTGTAGAAAAACTTAATCAGGTAGATTGGAAAATGGGTTTTGATTCCCTTTTATCTATCTACTGGGCAGCTGATGGTTTCTTTTTTTAATATATATATATTTAATTTTTCAATTACAGTTGGTATACTATATTATATTAGTTTCACCTTACGAAGTGATCTCCTGATAAATCTGGTACCCATCTGACACTATACATAGTTATTGCAATATTATTGACTATATTCCTTATTCTATACTTTACATTCCCATGACTATTCACCTTTTGCACCCATCCTTTCAACCACCTAGCAACCATGAAAATATTCTCTATCTATGAGTTCGTTTGTTTTGTTTAGTTCTTTTTTTTATGGTGAAGAAAATGTCTTTTAAGGTTATAGGCACAGAGAAAAATTGTCTCTTTTGTATTAAAGAACCTCTAAGTTGTTTCATCTTTCCCAGTTGATTAAGAGCTATGAGACTGGAAATGAGTAGAAGGTTGAAGCTGGGGTTCTCATCCAGCTGAGAGAATTCTCTGACACTTGATTATCCTCTCCAGCTTCTCTCTCCAAAGTATTAACTATCCTTTGCAAACATTTACTGATGAAATTATTTTCCAAATTAAACTAGTAGATATTTTGTATCCCTAAACCCCCATCCTACCATCTGTAGGTCTTTAAATGATTTTATAGAAGGTTTTTTTTTGGTGTTGTTGTTGTCATTTATCAGTTACCTGACTCATTCTGTCAGGGAAATACATATATTTGTGTATAGAAATATTACATCCCCCCCCCAACATTCTCTTTGTGAGCTATTTGGACTTTATTTTAATATGTACAGTCATGTGTCACTAAATGATGAAGATACATTCTGTCGCTAGGCGATTTTGTCATTGTGGGATCGTAGAGTGAATTTACACAAACCTAGGTGGTTTGACTTACTATACACCTAGGCCATGTGACATAGCTCATTGCTTCTAGGGTACAAGCCTGTACAGCCTGTTACTGTACAAAATAACACAAAATTAAATCAAGCACAAGAGAAAATGATGCAAGAAAATGACGTAAACACAAGATGTATGAGGCTGCTGCTGGCATAATACAGCATACTGTTTTACAGCAAACTTTAAAAAATACATATAAGTAGAAAGAGTATACTCTAATGATTAAACGTATAGTATAGAAAATACATAAACCAATAACAGTCATTTATTATCAAGTATTATGTACTGTACATAATTGTATGTGCTATATACTTTTATACGACTGGCAGTGCAGCAGGTTTATTTAAACCAACATCACCATAAACATTTGAATAATGCATTGCACTATGATGTCACAGTGTTGCAATGTCACTAGGTGATGGGAATTTTTCAGCTCCATTATAATCTTATGGGACCACTGTCGTATATGCAGTCCATTGTTGACCGCAATATCATTATATGGCATGTGACTGTATATACTGTTTTCTCCTCTTTGTGTTAATATCAAATGTTAGTTAGCCCTCTGGGGTAAGAACAAAATGTTAAATATCATGCTTTCAGTTTATAAGTAGTCTTAACCATTTTTGTTCATACATGTACTGATACTATCACTAGTACCTCCTCCCCAAAAGTAGATTGTGAATATTAACTTGAAGTTGAAAGTAGTTCTGTTAAACAGAAACAAAAGGCATACTCAGTAATAGGCCTAGGGATAAATCATTCTTTCCTTCATCCTTATAATGGTAGCAAAGGAGAAAATTAACTTCTTAGTAATACCAGCGAGTTGTGTGGTGATTAGTTACATGGATGTTTGTTTTACGACTTCCATTGAGGTATATAGATTTTAAAAAATTGAAGGGTTATTCTCATAATCATATGCAAGTGGTACTGAGTACAACTGAATAGAAATAAAAGCTCGGTTCTTCTTCAGAATCATAATATCATGCCCAGGACACCCTAGTGATGTTGAAATATAAGTAAGCAATATGAAATTATTGAAGGGCCTTATTTTACTGTTCTGAGTATTCAGATGTGAAGTAGTTTTCTCCTGCATTGTTCAAAATATGTTACTCCTTGATTGTAAACTGACTGCTTAACCTTCGTGGTGTATATATTTTGAAGATCATCACAAAACTAAGCAGTATATTCCTTGAGAGAGAATGAAAATATCTCTAGGATTCTACCTAGACCAGTGCCGTATTTGAATTTGGATAGAGCCTTGCATTATTTAAAGGAAATTATTCATTTTTCATTTCGATAGGAAAATAGGTGACTGCACCATTTGGGGCTGAGAGTGCCTGGATAGACCGATTGACTAGTTTCCTGTGGTCATACTTTTTCCCTTTCTCTGAGCTCGGCTCCTATCCTGACTGGGGGAGGTGGGGGGATGGAATAAGAGGTACAGGTAAAACCATTAAGAACATGACCCCTGCTTCTTGTATTTTCTTTTTTCTTTTAATTCAGATAAAATTTACATACAACATTGTAGAAGTTTAAGGTATACACCATGTTAATTTGATAGATTTACATACTGTAATATGATTACCACCGTAGCTTTAGCTAACACCTCCATCATGTCACACATTTGTATTTAGTGGTGAGGACATTTAAGATCCAGACTCTTAGCAATTTTGAAGTATGTGACGCAGTATTATTGATTGTAATTACTATACTGTATATTAGATCTTCATAACTTACTCATCTTCTAGTTGCAAAATTATATCCTTTAACAATAATCTCCCCAATTCTCACATTACCCCACCCCTGGTCACCACCATTCTACTGTTTTTATGCCTTCAGCTTTTTAAAATTCCACATGTGATATTATGCAATATTTCTCTTTCTCTGTCTGGCTTATCTCACTAAGCATAATGCGCTCAAGCTCTGTCCATGCTGTCGCAAGTGGCAGGATTTCCTTCTTTCTCATGGCTGAATAATGTTCCATTGTATATGTATACCACATCTTTATCCATTCATATGTTGGAAGACACTTAGGTTTTTTACATATCTTGGCTATTGTGAATAAATGCTGCAGTGAGCATGGGGTCCATTTATCATTTTGATGTCCCATTTTCATTTCCTTTGGCTATATACCCAGAAGTGAGATTGCTGAATCATATAGTAGATCTATTTTTAGTATTTTGAGGAACCTCTATACGGTTTTCCATAGTGGCTACATCAATTTACATTCCCGCCAACAGTGTACAAGCGTTCCCTTTTCTCCACATTCTCGCCAACACTTATTTCTTGTCTTTTTGATAGTAGCCATTCTAATAGATGTGAGGTGATACCTCATTGTGATTTTGATTTGCATTTTTCTGATGATTAATGATGTTGAGCACCTTTTCATGAGCCCGTTGGCCATTTTTATGTCTTCTTTGGAAAAAATGTCTATTAGTTTCTCTGCCTATTTTTTAATCTTGCCATTTTCTGATAGAGTTTGGAGTACTATTTCTTAGAGTCAGGCTCGGTTACTTTTCTGGGATTCTAATATCACTACTTCTAGTTAGACACTCATATATAGTCATTTCTTGTTTTTTCCTTTGGTATCTGGCTCATTATGAGCTACAGTGCCCAGGTGTAATGTGAAACAGTACTTGAGTTTTTTTTTTTAAAGGGGTTCTTTCTCATGTCACTGTACTTATAAATTTTGTCTGTCATTGCAGATTGAAATCGCAAAAGTTACACGTGTTCTTAGGAGAAAAAAGAGGAAATTTGTAAGTATTTGTCCTTTAAAAGCTCTAAACTTCTATTTTTATCAGCTTTTGGAGAAAATTTACTAGCCATACTAACAGACATTTTGACTCTTTTTATAGTAGAAAAAATTTCTATTAAAACGGCAGTATTTGGAAAAGTAATTGGTAAATATTTTACCCTGTGCAACTCCTAAAATTTAAACCATCTGTCACTTGGGCTTCCAGTCAAGATGGAGTAGGTAGATGCTGTGCTGGCTTCCTCTCATGACCACGTCAAAACTACAACTAAACTGTGGAACAACCATCATTGAGAATCACCTGAAGTCTAGCTGAACAGAAGTCCTGTAACTAAGGATATGCGGAAGAAGCCACCCTGAGACTGGTCGGGGCGGTGGATACGCAGAACAGGCTGGTCCAACACCCACATGTGGTGGTTGAGAGTCAGAAGGTATATCTCAGCTGTAGAGGTCCCCTCGAGGAGCGAGAGGTCTCAGCCCCACACCAGGCCACTCAGATTGGAAGAGAAGTCTCCACAACTTCTGGCTGTGAAAACCAGTGCAAATTGTGGCTAAGACAGAAGGCCGCTGGTGTTCCAGGAGTCCTTGTAAATGGCCCACACATGGACTTACCTGCTGACTAACTCACTCACTCTGAGCTCCAGCACTGAGGCAGCAGCTTGAAAGGTGCCAGAGACATAAAGGGAGGAACTGAATTGTCTGACTTCAGAGCGGGGGCTGGAGGAGCAAGTTTCTTTCAAACAGAAGTGCTGACAGAAGCCTTTGTTTCTTTGTTGAGCCCTCCTCTTACCCAGCATGCAGACACAGGCATGCCATATCTGTCTAGCTAATGCCATTTGCCCTGCACTGGTGATTCCCTGAGACCTCACACCACCCAACTTGTGGGCCCACCCAAGCTTCTTCCAGTTCCTTTTCCATACAAATGGCTTGTCTAGGCTCATGCTGTGGGCTTTCCTAAAATCTCTCAAAGGTTCACAAACCCCAAACAAGCAGCATCTGGCCTCAGTGTGCCCTATTACCTCTTGCTAAGGAGCTCCAAGCCCAGCACTAGTGGCAGTCAGCCTGTGTTCACAAATTAGCCTTTCCCACGTACCTCCAAGCCCAGCAAAAGTGACAACCATCTGCACATCACTTTGTAGCTTATACCAAGTGGTGCTGGACAGGGCACAAGCAGCTGCTGAACTTGGTCTGCAACAGCGCCCCTCCCAAGAAGTGCAAGAACCAACATACCCAGTGGCCAGCTTTAGACCACACCAGAGTACCACCCAATAACCTCCAGAAATGACACAGCCAAAGAAAAGACTGGGCAGGCACCAGAGCCCTGCGGAAGAGCTTGCTGCACCATAGGGTCAGACCCTTCATAACAGCTCTTCCACTGTATTCACAGCCAGTCCTTACAACCAATCAGCCCAAGGTTCAGTCCCTCCTATTTGATGTGCAAACAGCACCCAAAGATCAGCTACACCAGGAGAGCACATACAACCCATACAAGGGACATACATGGAGCACTGGGCTCAGTTGGCAAGGGAGATTGTGCCACTGGACCCCACAAGACACCTACTGCATAAGACCATTCTACTAAGACCGAGAAATATAGCAGGCCTACCTAACATGTAGAAACATACAAAGGAGTCAGCCAAAGTGGGGAGACAAAGAAATATGTCCCAAATGAAGAACGGAACAAAGCTCCAGAAAAAAAAAAAAAAAAAACACAAACAAACTAAACTAAACAAAATGGAGATGAGCAACCTACAAGATGCCAAGTTCAAAACAGTGGTTATACAGATGCTCAGTGATCTCAGAATTCCAACAAAAAGATAGGAAACATAAAAATGGAGAGAGAAAACATGAACAAGTCAAATGAAAAATACAAAAACTGAACTGAAGAATACTTTAGGAAGAATCAACAATAGATTCGATGAAGCAGAGGGTCAAATCAGTGATTTAGAAGAGAAAGTAGCAGAAAACACCCAATCGGAATAGCCACAATAAAAAAGAATCCAAAGAAATATGGATAATTTAAGGAGCCTCTGGGATAACATCAAGCATACCAACATACACATCATGTGAATACCAGAAGAAGAGACAGAGCAAGGAACTGAAAACCTATTTGAAACAATATGGAAATAATGATGGCTATCTTCTTTACCTTGGTGAAGGAAATAGACATACAACCCCAGGAAGCACAGGTAGTCCCAAAGAAAATGAACCCAAAGAGGCCCACACCAAGACACATCGTGATTAAAATGCTAAAGGTTAAAGACAAAGAGAAAAAAATCTTAAAAAGCAGCAAGAGAAAAGCAATCACTTACCTACAAGGTAGCTCCCATAAGACTGTCGGGATTTTTTCAGCAGAAACTTTGCAGGCCAGAAGAGATTTGTATGAAATATTCAAAGTGTTGAAAAGCAAGGACCTACAACCAAGATTACTCTCTCTACCCAGTGAAGTTACCATTTAGAATTGAAGGACAGATTAAGAGCTTCCTAGACAAGGAAAAGTTAAAAGAGTTCATTACCAAAAATCCAGTATTATAAGACATGTTAAAGGGACTTTTTTAAGAAAAAGAAGAAATAAAAAGATAAAAAAATATGAATAATAAAATATCACTACATATCAACAATTATTTAAATGTAAATGGGTAAATGGTTTAATCAAAAGATATAAGGTGGTTGAACAGATAAGAAAACAAGACCCTTACACATTGGTAGTTACAAAATAGTAATAGAGATGTAAAATATATAGCACAAGGAATATAGTCAATAATATGGTACTAACTATGTATGGTGTCAGATGGGTACTAGATTTATTCGGGTGATCACATCACGAGGTATATAAACATCTAATTACTAAGTTGTTCACCTAAAATGTATATTGTATATCAACAGCAATTGAATAATTAAAAACCATATTTTTTTAAAAAGAAAGATCACAAGACCCTTGCATATACTGCCTACAAGAGCTTCACTTCAAATTGAACGAAACACACAGACTGAAAGAGGATGGAAAAAGATATTTAATGAACGTGGAAATGAAAAAACAACTAGATAGCAATACTTATACCATATAAAGTAGACTTTAAAACAAAGGCTATAATAAGAGACAAAGAAGGACCCAGTAATCCCACTTCTGGGTATTTATCTAAAGAAACCCAGAACACTACTTTGAAGGGACATGTGCATCCATATGTTCATTTCAACATTATTTTTAATAGGCAAGATATGAAAGCACCCTGGTTGTCTTTCAATAGATGAATGAATAAAGAAGAGGTGGTATGTATATAGAATGAATATTACTCAACTATAAAGAAGAATGAAATCTTACTATATGTGACAACATGGTTGGACCTGGAAGATGTTATGCTAAATGAAATAAGTCAAAGAGAAAGACATATCATATGATTTAACTTATATGTAGAATCTAAAGAACAAAATAAACAAAGCAGAAACAAACTAATAGATACAGAGAATATTTTGATGGTTGCCAGATGGGAGGAGTTTGGGGAGTGGGTGAAAAAGGTGACAGGATTAAGAAATACAAATTGGTAGTTACAGAATAGTCATGGGGATGTAAGTTATAGCATAAGGAATATAGTCAGTAACATTGTAATAAGTATGTATGTATGATGTCAGATGGGTTTTAGATTTATTGGGGTGATCACTTTATAAGTTATAAATTTCTAATCACTTGTATATCTGAAACTAATATATTATTATATGTCAACCATAATTAAAAAAAATATTAAAAAGAAACCATCCATCACTAATTTATAAAAGGAAGAGTCATAATTAAAATCTAAATAAAATTTTTTTTGAGTAATACCGAAAAATGGAGTCACAGATTGGCATTCTAGTCTACTGAGGCTTACAGGCTATGATGTGTTTCTTTGGCAAGCTCTTTAGATTCCCTTTTCCTCAATTTCCTCATTTGTAAAATGGGCTTAATAGTAAGTGTCCAGTGAATGGCCGATTATTATTTTTGAAGTTAAATCTGTAGTAGTGTATACCTGCCACAGTAAATTGAAATTTATTTTGGACATGGTTCCATAGTGTAGCAGTTAGCACGTCTGCTTTACACGCAGAAGGTCCTGGGTTCACGCCCCAGTGGAGCCACGGTCCATGGTCTATGGCATGCCACCCTGAACAAGCCTGATGTCTGATCTCCGAAGCTAAGTAGGGTCAGGAGTGGTTAGTACTTGGATGGGTGACCACCAAGGAAGACCAGGTGCTGTAGGCATAAATAATTAATAATAAGAATAAAAATAAATTAAAAACAAGGACCCTTAAAAAAAAAAAAATTTATTTTGGTTAGTGTTTCTCAAACAGATTTAAATATATTTCTGATCTTTGAAAATTTACATATTAGCATTGTGCTTCACTGAGGCACCTATTGTAGACAATAATATAGAATAAAAGAAATGCAACAGAACACCTAATATTAGAATCATAATATTTGAGCCTTGGACCTTGAAATTTACCTTGTCTAATGGTTCCCAAACATTGATTTTCAGACTGCCGATGGTCAGTGAAAAGTTTTTACTGGTCAGTGTTGAAATGAGGAAAGTAAGGATGATAGGCCATGAGTTTTTTAAAGCTAAACTGTTTTTAATTTAAAGGAGTGCTTTTTATTATAAGATTTATCTTTCTAATTTTGGGGAGTTAAATATGTTCTGTATTTTAAGAAATAATAGTGATACTAAATGTTAGGGTTATTTTTTAATTAATTAATTAGTTAATTAATTTATTTATTTATAGACAAGGCAACCCTTGGTTGACCTCACAGATTGCAAGGCCTTGTCAGCTTACAATCCCTTATCTATCTATCTATCTATCTTTCTAATGCCTATAGCACCTGGTCTTCCTAGGTGGTCTCCCATCCAAGTACTAAGCAGGCCAACCCTGCTTAGCTTCCGAGATCAGACGGGATCGGGCTTGTTCAGGGTAGCATGGCTGTAGACTAGGGTTTGTTTTTTTTTTTAAATGTCCATACCTGGCAAAAAATTGCCAGCTATGTTATTTCCTTCATCATCCTATCTTTATAAAATTTTTATAGATTTGTGATATCTTAAAATCTGAATCCAACTTTCTCATTTTACAGATAAGAAAACAAGACTAGGAGTTATTAGTTTCAGGTCTCATAGCTCAGCAAGCTGCTGAAGCAGGACCAAAACCAGTATATAATGCTGCCTCTCTCATATTTCTGGCCTTCTGAGAATTGCTTTCATTATAATTTGTTATGAACTTGAAACAGATGATCTGGTATGTATGTCCTAGTAACTAGTTTTGAATTCCAAGTATAAAGAAATTGGAAAGACTTAATGTTCTTATAATGCTGAATGCTAAACTCTACTGATTAGCCTGCATTAGAAAAATCTTAAACATGGCCAAAGGTTTTTCATCAGCAGGCCAGAATTAGGTGTCTCTTAATTCAGCTACTTAGGCAACATGCTACCCCATGATTGACAAAGGAGGTATGATATCAATAAGGTTAGCATTTTCTTTGGGAAATGGACAATGGTGCCATTATGAGAGCAGTAGTTTTCAGGTTTCTAAAGTTAACTTATTTACCCACAGAGTCTGCTTCCTCTAGCTCGTGTTCGTTCTTGCCCTCGCCCTCGCTCGCGCGCGCGCGCGCGCGCTCTCTCTCTCTCTCTCTCTCTCTCTCTCTCTCTCTCTCTCTCTCTCTCTCGTCTCTGTCTCTCTTACACACACACACACACACCTTACATAGATAAACATTTATAGCAGTCGGTCTGCAAAAAACTACCAAGGTGAAGAGTAGGAGTTGCCAGAAGTATTAGCAGGAAAATCTGGCCAGTTGTGTTCAGGAGTTTACAGCTACTTCAGAGGGTCTGTGACTTCAGAGACTCCATTGGTATAACTTCGCCTTGGCTATCCCAAAATACACTTCAAAACCTTAGTGAAGTGTGCTTCGGCCAGGTAAACAAATGAATGTTGAGAGAAGAGAATGGAAAGTATCTCCCCATCCCTAGCATGGAGACATTACTTTTCCATGGCGTCTTGCATTTGGCTTCATGTGGCTTCCTTCTTAATTAAGAATTCTTTAATTTCTGAAACATCAGACACACCCATAATGAAACATTAAGAATAAAAATACATTTTGAATTAAATGCTGTATTTGGAATGTCCGTGCCTTTATTACAAGTGCTAATATCTCAGAGTCAACTGAATGGCTATAAAATTTCCATCTTCAACAGAATTATCAGTCTTTGAGTTCTCTTTTTAGTCTCACTTGTAAGGTGTATTTATACTGAAGTGCTGACTGAGGTTTTCTAAACCATGATAGTTTCACATTATGGTGGCTAGGTAGCTGACTCATTTGTTATAATGACTTATTGGGTCATTTTCTAAGAAATGTTTTAAGACTACATTATTGCATAATTTTTAACAGTATGAAGGACTTGGAAACATCTTTAGCACAGAACTAACCTGTTAAACTGGCTCCTCCTCTAACAAATGTAGAGGAGGAGGTCATATGGCAAAAAGATATATAGTTTCCAAAATTCTCTCTATAGCACAAAGATAATTCCTGTAGGAGGTATTACTGCTAGTGACAGATTTTCTTTGAACCTGCCCTCGTGGTTCGCATCCCACAGTTGTATTACTTTATTATAATACATAGGTAAGATTATAGGAGGTGGATATAGTGTGTACAACAGTCCCGCCTTATCCATGGGAAATACATTCAAAGACTTCCAGTGGATGCCTGAAACTGCATATAGTACCAAACCCTACATATACTGTGTTTTTTCCTATACATACATACCTATGATAAAGTATAATTTGTAAATTAGGCGCAGTAAAAGATTAGGTTATAATAACTAATAATAAAATAGAATAATTATAACAATAAAATGTGTTACTTGAACACAAGCACTGAAATACTGCGACAGTAGATCTGATAACTGATGTGGCTACTAAGTGACTAACAGGCAGGTAGTGTATCCAGCTTGGGGATGCTGGACAAAGGGATTTATTTTCAAAATTAAATTAAGACAATTAACTCCCAGCTTTAAAAGGTACATATTTAAAAATCAAATGTGCCGTGATCATTGAAAATGAGGTATTAGATGTATACAGAGCATGTGAAGTGCGTAGGCAGCAGTGTTGTCTCCGAGATCTCATTTCAACACAGAGATAGGATCCCAATTATGCCATCCTGTGACCTAGGAAAAAAAAAAACTATCTGACACGTGGGGATGTACCTAATTAAGGCATTATGGAAAGGAACTTGTGTTAGAGCATGAAAGAAAAACATGGCAGTAGAGGTTCTTTCTTTGCTGGGAAAAGCTGGGAAGAGACTGGCAAGATGGCAACTTCAGGAGTTAATCTCTCTCCAGGTGATAAAAAAACAGGTTTGGTTAATCTTGTGAAGATTAGAACAGTCATAGTTGTGAGATGCTTCCAGTCAGAAAAGCTAGGTACAAGTGCAGTGTGTTGGTATAGGGCATCTATATATTCATCCTCAGTTTTTGTTTTGCTTTTATTTCAGCTCTCAAATATATTTATTATAATTGGTTTAAACTTTGATTGTACAAGCTATTTCATATTCATTAGATTGGTCTACCAATTTGTGTAAGATGAGACTTAACATGGGGAGCAGAATGATATATATTCCATGTGATTACTCAGTCTTGCAGTCTGATTGCAAAAAATCCTGCTACCTGTTCTTTTTTTTAACCATATTACAGTCTTGTCTTTTTTTTAACTAACCGATATTTTTTACTGATGGCATATAATATTATATTAGTTTTATGTATATAACATAATGATTAGACATTTATATAACTTATAAAACCAATCACCCTGATAAATCTAGTGCCCATCTTACACTGTACATAGTTACTACAGTATTATAGACTATATAATTTTTTAAAATTTATTTTTAATACTGACATTGGTTAATGATTTCCAGTAAGTTTCAGCTGTACACTTTAACAGTAAGGCATATATATGTATATATTTTTTTTTACACTGTGTTTACCTCTCATAGTTAAATTTCTTTCTGTCACCACATATTTGCCCTCCTTTACCCCGTCTATCTTCTCCCTCTCCCAACCCCCTACTCTCTAGTAACTACTAGTCTGTATCAATGTCCATGAGTCTCTGTTTGTCCTACTCATTTGTTGCTTTTAGGTTTATGTCCCACATATAAGTGATATCATGTAATTTTCAACTTTTTCTGTCTAGCTTATTTCGCTTAGCTCA
>NW_006440128.1:164680-191449 GCF_000325575.1 Pteropus alecto
CATTAGTAATAAGGTCATTTTAAATATGTTGATTCTTCCAATCCAAGAACACGGAATATCATTCCATTTTTTGTATCTTCTTCGATTTCTTTTAATAGGGTCTTCTAGTTTCGTTATAAAAGGGCCTTCACACGTTTTGTTAAATTTATTCCTAGGTATTTTAGTCTTTTTGTTGCAATTGCAAAAGGAATTATTTTTTCTCCTTCTTTTTCTGACACTCATTATTAGAGGACAGGAACACTATGGTTTTTTGAACATTGATTTTGTATCCAGAGACTTTACTGTATTTGCATATTTCCACTAATGTTCTTGTGGAGTCTTTAGGGTTTTCTATATAGAGAATCATGCCATCTGAAAACAGTGACAGTTTGACTTCGTTTCCTATTTGGATGCCTTTTATATCTTTCTCTTGTCTGATTGCACTTGCTAGGACCTCCAATGTTATATTGAATAACAGTGGCAATAGTGGACAGCCTTGCCTTGTTCCTGATCTTAGAGGAAAGCTTTTTAGTTTTTTATCATTAAGTATAATGCTGGCTGAGGGTTTGTCATATATGGCCTTTATTATGTTAAGGTACTTTCCTTCTATACCGGTTTTGTTAAGTGTTTCGATTATAAATGGATGCTGTGTCATGTACGAGGCTTTTTCTGCATCTATTGATATAATCATATGATTCTTATTTTTTAATTTGTTTATGTGATATATCACATTAATCGATTTGTATATGTCGAACCATCCCTGTGCCTCTGGGATGAAGCCCACTTGATCGTGGTATATAATCTTTTTAATATGTTGCTGTATTCAGTTTGCTAGTATCTTATTTAGGATTTTTGCATCTATGTTCCTGAGAGATATCGGTCTGTAGTTTTCTTTTTTTGTGTGTGTTATCTTTACCAGGCTTTGGTATCAGGGTAATACTGGCCTCATAAAATGAGTTGGTAAGTATTGGCTCCTCTTTGATTCTTTGGAAGAATTTGAGGAGAATAGGTATTGGATCTTCTTTGAATATTTGGTAGAATTATCTTTGAATATTTGGTAGAATCACTGGTGTAGCCATCTGGTCCTGTACTTTTACTTTTTGGAAGGTTTTTGATGATTGCTTCATTTTCCATACTGCTTTTTAGATTTTTCAGTTCTTGATTCAGTCTAGGAAGGTTGTATTTTTCTGAGTACTGGTCCATTTCTTCTAGGTTGTTAAATTTGGTGTTAAATACTTTTTCATAGTATTCTTCTATGATCCTTTGTATTTCTGCGGTGTTGTCATTTTCTATCTTTCATCCCTGATTTTGTTTATTTGTGTTCTTTCTTTTTTTTCTTTAGTGAGTCTAGCCAGGGATTTGTCAATTTTATTCACCTTCTCAAAGAACCAGCTCTCTTGTTGCATTTATTTTTCTATTGTTTTTTTGTTTGTTTGTTTGTTTTTGGTTTCGTTTATTTCTGCTCTAACTTCAATCATTTATTTCCTTCTGCTGACTTTAGGCTTCCTTTGTTCTTTCTCTTCTAGTTTTTTAAGACAAAGTGTTAGGTTATTTATTTTGGCTCATTCTTGTTTTTGGATATAGGCCCGTAATAATATGAACTTACGTCTTATGACCACTTTTGTCATGTCTCAACAGTTCTGAAATGTTGTTCTATCGTTATCATTCGTTTCTATGTGTCTCTTGATCTCTCTCTTTATTTCTTCTCTGACCCAGCTATTCTTCAGTAGCATGTTGTTTAATCTCCATGTTCTTGTTCTTTCTGCTTTCTTTTTGCAGTTAATCACTAGTTTCAAAGCATTATGATCATAGACTATGGTTGGTATGATTTCATCCCTCGTATATTTGTTGAGGCTATTTCTGTGTCCCAGTATGTGGTCAATTCTTGAGAAATGTTCCACGTGCACTAGAGAAGAATGGGTAAGAGCAGCTCTTTTGGGATGAAAGGTTCTGGAAATGTCAGTTATGTCCAGTTGGTCTAATGTGTCATTTAACGATGTTATTTCCTTATTGATCTTCTGATTGGATGATCTGTCCATATCCGACAGTGGGGTATTTAGGTCCCCTACTACAATAGTGTTTTGGTCTGTTTCTTTCTTTAGTTCTGTTAGTAATTGCTTTACGTATTTCGGGGCTCCCTGATTGGGAGATTGGGATCACAGGTATTAATAAGTGTTATGTCTTCTTGGCGTATGATTCCCTTTATCATTTTGAAGTGTCCCTCGGCATCTTTCTTTACCTTTTTGATTTTGCATAGCACTACTCCGCTTCGCTTTTCTCGCCAATTGCTTGAAATATCGTTTTCCACCCTTTCACTTTGAGTTTACATTTGTATTTGGAACTGAGATGTGTCTCCTGGAGGCAGCATATCATATGGTTTTGTTTTTTAATGCATTCTGCAACTCTGTGCCTTTTTATTGGTAAGTTCAGTCCATTTACATTTAGGGTGATTATTGAAATATGAAGTCTTCTTATAGCCATTTTATCTTTTGCTTTCTGGTAGCTCAGTGTTTCCATTGCTTCCTTGTCCCTGTGGTTCTGTTTTCTTTATTTTGGTTGGTTGGCTTTTGTGGGTTTTCCCTTTGGTTCTTCTTGTTTTATGTTATGTATTTCAGGTCTGAATCTTCTGTATGGTTACCATTCGAATATGTAAAGATAGTTGTACACACACACACACACACACACACACACACACACACACACACACATACATACACATTCTGGCTTGTAAGGTTTGTGCTGAGAAGTCTGAGGATAATCTAAAGGATTTCCCTTTATTTTTATTCTTTTTTAATTATTTGGGATGGGGTGTTTTCTTTTATAAGTTACCTTTTTCTTCTCCCTGGCTGCCCTGAGAATTCTGATTTTGTCGTTGATTTTTGATAATTTTAATACAATGTGTCTTGGTGAAGGCCTTTTTGGGGTAAGATCATTGGATGTTCTGTTGACTTCTTTAATTCCAAGCTCCAGCTCATTCCTTAGATTTGGGCAATTCTCATCAACTCTTTGTCTGAAAATGCTTTCTAGTCCCTGCTCCTTTTCCTCACCTTCAATAATGCCCATTATTCTTATGTTTCCTCTCCCGATGGTATAAGCTAGTTCTTGCATTTCTCTTTCATTATTTTTCATTCTTCAATTTCTCTCTTCTTCCTTCTGGTTTATTTCTAGATTTCTGTCTTCGATATCACTGATCCTTTCCTCCATTTGGTCAACTCTATTTCCTAAGCTTGCTATTTCATTTTTCTACTCTTGCAGTGTGTTCTTCATCTCTAGAAGTTCTATTTGGTTCTTTTTGAGGGTTTCAATCTCCTTGTTCTGATCATAGTTGTTTTTTCAATTACTGAAATTGTTTTTTCAATTGCTGAAATAGTTGTTTTTTCAATTGCTGAAATTGTTGATTTGTGTTGTTTTGGATCTCACTGAGTTTTTTCAGAAGTACCATTCTTCCTGAATTAATTTAAGTCGCATATTTGTATGTCTGTAAGCTTATTTTCTGGAGATTTTTCTCCTTCTTTCTGAGATGCCTTGTCACCTTGGTTGTTCATGGTGTTTAATGGAATATTTCTCCACCTGGGTATTAATGCAAGTGTATTCAGCTTTTTTTTTTCCAGAAAGATTTATTTTATAAAGATCTTTCTTTAGCCTGCTGCAATGAAGGCACTTTTCTTTTTGTTTCCAGTAGGTGGCATCTAAGCCTCCTGGATCCCTGCTTTATGTAAAGCCTTAATAATGTCTTTTTATTTTCTCGTAGATATTTAATCATGCTTGCTATCCTCAGTTTCAATCCCTGTCAGTGTTAGCGACAGTTTCAGTAGTGTTTGCTCAGATTCCTTTGGGGCTTGTGGTGTTTGGTCTAAGAGGGTTGAGGGTAGGAGTCCTTTGGCTTAGGGTTTGGAAGCTTCGACTCAGCTTTGGTTTTGCAACCACGGTTGGTAGAAATCAAGTGTTGTTTCTCTGCCATCTTGCTTCTCTGGTTTCTGCCCTGATGACTGGGCCCTGCTGTCAGCCGGGTAAAGCTCACAGCACTCCCAAGCAGGGCTGTTCAGGGACCTCGCCGCACCTTCTTCCCTCCCCTTCCTCCTGGGGCTGCGAGAAGCAGCTTCTTTATTTCTCCTAGTCTCCCACCCCACACCCGGGGTTCTAACCTGTGGTAGCTCTTATGTGCAGATCCCACGCTCAGTCATGCTGGTGTGCAGTTTGGGTGTTTTTTGTTGAGTTTTAGAAGTTCAGCTTATTGTTGTTTGAAGAGGTGAGATCTGGAGACGTCTCTCACTCCACCATGTTTCTCCAAACTCTCTCTGACTATATTTTTAGGCTATACATTTCATATCTGTACCTTGTGTATTTAACTACCAATTTGTATTTCTTCTCCCTTCTCACCTACTTCCAAATCCTCTCCCATCTGGCAGCCCTCAAAATGTTCTCTGTATCTATAAGTTTGTTTCTGTTTTGTTTATTTTATTATTTAGATTCCACAAGTACGTGAAATCGTGGCATTTGTCTTTCTCTTTGTGACTTAAATCCATTCACGCAATGCCCTCCATGTCCATCCCTGTTGCAGATGGCAAGATTTCATTCTTTTATTTATGGCTTAGTAATATGTCATTGTATATATGTACACTTCTTTATTCATCCACTGATAGACACCCAGTTTGTCTTTATATATTGACTATTGTAAATAGTGCTGCAATGAACATATGGATTCACGTGTTCCTTTGAAGCGGGGTTTCAGGGTTCTTTGGATAAATACCCAGAAGTTGTTTCACTGGTTCCTTCTTTGTCTCTTGTTATAGCCTTTGTTTTAAAGTCTATTTTGTGTGGTATAAGTATTGCTACCCCAGCTCTTTTTTGTTTGTTTGTATTTTCATGAAATATCTTTTTCCATCTCTTTACTTTTAGTCTGTGTTTCGTTCAATCTGAATTTTAGAATTTAATCTATTTTCATTGAAAGTAATTGTTGATAGATACGTAGTCATTGCCATTTTATTATTAACATTTTTGTTATTTCTTTTTTCTTCATCTTAAAGTAGTCCCTCTAACATTTCCTGTAATACTGGCATGGTGATGATGAACTCCTTTAGCGTTTTCTTGTATGGAAAACTCTTTATCTGTTCTTCAATTCTAAATGATAGCTTTGCAAGATAGAGTAATCTTGGTGGTAGATCCTGGCTTTTCATTACTTAGAATATTTTGTGCCAAGCCCTCTGGCCTGCAAAGTTTCTGTTGAGAAATTGGCTGATAATCTTATGGGAGTTCCTTTGTATGTTTTTCTTGCTGCTTTTAAGATTCTCTCTTTGTCTTTAACCTTTGGCATTTTAATGATGATGTGTCTTGGTGTGGGCTTCTTTGAGTTCATCTTGTTTGGGACTCTCTGCGTTTCCTGGGATTGTATGTCTATTTCCTTCACTGGGTTAGGGAAGTTTTCAGTCTTTTTTTCTTAAAATGGATTTTCAATTCCTTGCTCTGTCTCTTCTTCTGGTATGCATATGTTGTGGATATTAGTACCCTTGATGTTGTCCCAGAGGCCCCTTAAACTATCCTAATTTTTTTGCATTATTTTTTATTGTGGTTGTTCTGATTGGGTGTTTGCTGGAACTGTCTCTTCTAAACCTCTGATTCAATCCTCTGCTTTAATCTACTGTTGATTCCTCCTAAAGTATTCTTCATTTCGGTTATTCTTCATTTCTGACCGGTTCTATTTGTTTTCTATCTCTACTTTTATGTTTTCTTTCTCTTTCCTAAAGTTCTCACTGAGTTCATCTACTCTTCTCCTAAGTTCATTGAGCACCTGTATAACCAGTGTTTTGAACTCTGCATCCATTAGATTGCTTGTCTCCATTTTGTTTAGTTTTTTTTTTTTTCTGTAGCTTTGTACTGTTCTTTCATTTGGGACATGTGTCTTTGTCTCCCAATTTTGTCTGCCTCCCTGAGTTTGTTTCTGTGTATTAAGTAGGGCTGCTATGTCTCTTGGTGTTAGTAGAGTGGTCTTATGTAGTACGTGTCCTGTGGAGCTGGGTGCTCCAGATATATTCCTTGTGTGGGTTGTGTGTGCCCTCCTGATGTAGCTGATCCTTGGTTGCTGTTTGCACATCAATGAGAGGGACTGACTCTTGGGCCGATTGGTTGTGATGACTGGGAGGTGATTACACTGGAAGGTCAGTTGTGCAGAGGCTGTCTCCCTGTGGAACAGGATTTTCTTTAACAGGGCTCTGGTGCCTTCACAGTCTGCCCTATGGGTTTGTCGTACTCGGATGTGGTCCTGGATAGTACTCCAACTCAGGCTGAAGCCAGTCACAGGGCACGCAAAGGGGGTGCCCCGCTATAGGCTAAGTTCATATGCAGGCTGAGCCTTGCCTGCGGCACCTGGCATGAGCCACCAAGCAATCACAGATGGCTGCCACCCACACTGGGCTTGGATATACCTCAAGAGGCCAAGCTGTATACTGAGGCCAGTTGAGGCTTGTTTAGGTTTTGCGAATCTTTGAGAGATTTTAGGAAAGTCCACAGCATGAGCTAAGATAAATTGTTTATATGGAAAATCCATTGGAAGCAGCTTAGGTAGACCCCGAAGGTGAGTGGGGCAGGGTCTTAGGGAATCACCAGGGTGGGGTGAATGGTATTAGCTAGGTTGATGGAGACTCAAATATGGTGGCCCCCTATGTCTGTAAGCTGTAGACATAGCGGGGAGGGCTCAACAAGGGAACAATGTCCTCTGCCTTCACTTCTGTCTGGTAGAAAACTGCCCCTCTAGGTCTCACCCTGAAGCCAGACAACTCAGTTCCTCTCTGTATGTCCCTGGCACCTTTGAAGTCAGTGCCCCAGCACTGGAGCTCATAGCAAGTGGTCAGCAAATAAGTCCACTTGCGGGCCTATTGAGAGGATTAATTGTGATTTCAGCCATCCTCTCTCTTAGCCACATCTCCACTGGTTTTCACAGCCAGAAGTTTTGGGGGCTACTCTTCCTGGCACTGGAGCACTGCACTGGGGAGCCAGATATGGGATCATGACCCCTCCCTCTTTTGAGGGGACCTCCTCAGCCGAGATATCCTTCCCGATTCTCAGTCGCCACATGCGGGTGTTGGACCAGCTCTTTGCCCCTCCTACCAGTCTCGAGATGGCCTCTTCTTTGTGTCCCAAGTTCTAGAACTTCTGTTCAGCTAGACTTCAGGAAACTCCCAATGATGGCTGCCCTGTAGTTGTAATTTTGATGTGGTTGTGAGAGGAGGCAAGTGCAGCGTTTACCTACTCCACCATCTTGACTGGAAGCCTCCCTGCTAACTACTCTTAATGCCTTTTATTTTCTTAAAATAGTAATGGTTTTTAAATTTTAACATCAATATAAAGTTAATTATGTTATAATATAATTCCTGTAAAGTTTAATTTCATTAACCAAATGCAGCTGTTTTTTTTTTTTTTTTTTAACATCGTGTTTGAGCTTTCTCCTGTATGTGTTAAAATCATTTGGAATTTTTTAATAATGTGTGAAAGAAAATGTGTTTTTAAAAAAGCATTCTTCCCCTTTACAAAGTCTTGTGGTGCAACATCTATGTAGAAATAGCTTTTAAAGTGTAAGTATAATCATTTGTTTAATCTCTTGAAACTTTTATAATTATTTTTGATTTAATATTTAGTAGACACAGCTAATCCTTTTCACAAGGCAAATTGTTTCTATTTGATATTTAAATTACATTTATATGTGACTTGAAAATGTGATTTCTTAAAGCACTTATATAGCTAATCATTGATTTTCAAATTGATATTTTTTACCTTTTTATAAGGTCTTATAGCAAGTGCAGATGAATTTAATATGGTTTTACTGCGTGTTTCAATTTGGCAGATACATGGGTCTTTGCTTGGTTGAGTCCATTTTCTAAAACTTCAAAGAAAATTGTCCTGGCCTTATATGCCTTCAGTTTATTCGTTTTTCTCTTTTATTCTTAAATTGATGTTGTGTCATTTGGTTCTGGGGGCGATGCTTTCTTCTTTTAAATTCAGACTTTAATCAATATGTAGTATTTGTTTGCTTTTTATACTAGAGCTTAATGTATCACTAATGCTTTTTGTGTTTAACCTAACTATCTCAGAGTGTTTGAAGTAACTGGAATGAAAGTTATCATTAAACTTGACCTCAAAACAAAAAATAAAATAAAATTGCATCCGATTTTTCACTGAAACTTCTAGGACTTACTAGACAGCTAAAGGACTTCTTTTTTCCCCTATAAAAATGTTTTAGGATGTAGGACAGATCAGTGCTCAAAATTGTTGCCAGGATTTCTTTATACCCAAAGTTTGTCCATTTCACTTATTTAAGTTATACTAGTAATACCAGGGTCACAGACAATATAGGCGAACGCATGGACTTTAAAATCAGATATACCTGGTTCAGAAATCCCTACTTAGCTATGTTATGTTGGTCATATTATTTAATCTGTCTGAGACTGTTACACCATCAATAAAATGAGGGTAATAACTTACAGGGGTTTTCTGAAGGATTAAATAAAATAATGTATTTAAAGAACTGAACACAATGCCCAGCCCATAGAAAATGCTAAATAAGTGGTTATTAATATGTTTTCCATATACAATGGTCAACATCAACAGGAATGATTAATTATCTCATTATTGAAGATGATGCCCTGCCCTTTTCCAGCTGATATAGAAATAAATGCATTACTTCATTTCAAGGAAGCACAACTCAGAATCGAGGTCCTACTAATGATGGAACAGCAGTGTCTCTCTTCATACATGGAAGGATAGCAAATCCTTTGTGAAAGGTACCCATAAAAAAGCACATAGTACAAATTTCATAACCATCATCTTTTATAACATCAGGCTTTTCCCCTCTATGCAACAGGTAGTTTTTCCAGTTTTACATTTTTTTTTAAGCAAATGAAAACATGTTCAAATTTATTTTAAGTACCAGGGATTTGAAGAGTGTAAGATTTCCTAGAATGTTGGCAGGAACAAGTGATTTTTTTGAAAGACGACGGACGTTGGTTGCCTTCAGCCTATTGTATTTGCATACATTTTTACTTTACAGTTTCAGAGCAGTTTTATGTACATTCTTATTTCAGTCAACTTTATTGAACGCTAACACATTAGAGGTACTGTTGTAGTCACTGAGGATTCAGCAACAACCAATAAAGTCTGCCTTAAGGAGCTTATTTTCTAATGGGGATACTGATAATAAACATGAAAATTAAAGCATATGATGTATTAGTGATGAGTGCTAAGGAGAAAAGTAAAGTGCGAAAGGGATTGGAATACTTGGCCTCATTGAGGTGAGGTGATATTTGAGTAAAGTCAAAAAGGAGATGAAAGAATAAGCTATGCAGGTATCTCGGAAGTACATTACAGGCAGAGAGAAGAGCATGGACAGAGGCCCTGAGGCAGGATTATATTTGGTGTGTTCCAGAAGCAGCTAAGAACAAGGGGGACTATAGCAGAATGAGCCAGGGGAAAGTATTTACTAGGAGTTGAAGTCAGACACTTAAGGGCTAAGGGAAAGATCTATAGGCTCCTAGTTCATAGTAAGGACTAGTTTTCTTCTTGAGTGAGTCATTTGAGGATTCTTTGAATGGTTTTGAGTAGAGGAATGACTTGATCTAACATTTTAACTGGAACACTCTGGCTGCTGAGTTTAGAACTAATTATAAAGGTGGATGCAGGGAGATCAGATTGGCTATTGCATTTATCCAGGTAAGAGATGATAGTGGCTTGAACCAGGATGGTAGCAGCGGAGGCGGTGAGACGTATTCAGATTTGGTATCTGTTTTGTAAGTAGAGCCAGTAGGATTTACTGATGAATTGGGTGTGGAATTTGTGTGAGAGAGAAGTGAAAGAGAATCTAAGGTTTTTGGTTAAAGCAACTGTAATTTACAGAGATGGGCAAGACTGAGTGGAAAAGGTTTGGGAAGGATGATTAGCGGCTCAGTTTTGAACATATTAAGTTTGAAGTAACTTAACTGGTATCTCAGTGGATCTGTTGAGGAAACAGTTGCATATACAAATCTGGCATTTAAGGGAGACCTCTAGGCTAGGGAGAGGAATGTAGAAGTCATCACTCTGTGTGTGTGTGTACTATTTAAAGCTGTGAGACTAAATGAGATCACCATGAGAGTGAGTGTAGATAAAGAAAAGAGGCTCAAGGACTGAGCACTATAGCCTCTAGAAGTCATGGAGATGAAGAAGAAACAGCAAGGAAGACTGAGAAGGAATAGCCAGAGAAGTAGGAAGAAAATCTGAAGAATGTGTTCTCTTGGAAGCCAAGTGAAGAAATTTCAAGCAGGAAAAGTGGAGTGAACTGTGTTCAAGGATGCCGATTGACCTTGGGATCTGACAGCATGGAAGTCATTGGTGATCTTGATCCCAGCAATTCTGTGGAGTGGTGGGGGCAAAAGCATGAGTAGTGGGTTTGAGAGAAAATAGGAGGAGAGAACTGAGAGAATCTTTTAAGGAGTTCTGAAGAGGAGAAGAAATGGGGGCATAGCTGGAGAAGAAGGTATAAGAGAGAATGGTGGTGGTTTTCGTTTTCATTTTTTTTTATTATTTATTATTATTTATGCCTACAGCACCTCGTATTCGTACTTGGGTGGTCTTCCATCCAAGTACTAACCAGGCCCGACCCTGCTTAGCTTCTGAGATCAGACATTGGGCTTGTTTAGGGTGGCATGGCCATAGACCATGGACCGTGGCCCCACTGGGGAGTGAACCCAGGACCTTCTGCATAATAAGCAGACATGCTAACCGCTACACTATGGAACCACGTCCTCATTTTCATTTTTGTGGGTTTTTGTTTGTTTGTTTTTGGTGGGGGGGCGGGGAAGATCTTAAAATTCTCTTCATAAAACAAATCTGATAATGTTACTCCTTTGATTACAAAATCCAGTGGTTCACCACCAACTCCTTTCCTTAGCAGGGCATATTGGCTTGCTTCTTTCCAGTTTTGCCACCATCTGCTCTCGGGGACTGGTTTTTAAGATGAAAGAAATAATAACCCATTATGATACTGATGGGAACGATTCAGTAGAGCAGGAAAAATTAATGAGGCAGGAGATAGAGGGAAAAACTGGTAGAGCAGCACTGACAAGGTGTCATGCATTAGTGAAGGGGTTGAACTTAGCTGAGCTGGGAGCATCACTAGTTCATCCACTGTCACAGGAGTGAAAAGAGCATATGACTACAGATGTGAGTAGGTGGGTAGACAGCAGTGGGAGTCTATGGAAATTCTCTTCAGACTTCTTTAGTTTTCTCAGCAAAATAGTAAGCCAAGTAAACAACCGAGAATGAGGATGGATGAGGAATGTTGGTGTTCTAGAGAGAGAGAAGAAAATATGAAACCCAAGAAAGTGGGCCATTGCATGGACTAGTACAGGGCAGTAGGGCCCACTTCAGGAGCAATCATGGATTTAAAGGGGAACATTCAACACAGGTTTTTCTCTAGTGAAATTTAGCTGTGTGGGTATAGGTGCAGATTGGGTGGAGAATTGGATTTAACCAGGTTGTGGTTTAGCTGAGTACAACAGAGAGAGGCGAGAAAGTTGTACTCCAGGGACTGATTATTATTGCCCATGTAATTGAAGCTGGATGAGAGGAAAGATTCTCCCAACATTATCATGTAGTAGCAACCACAAGCAATAGTCCTGTTTTACACATGATGCCCCTGATAACAGAGCTTTTCAGTAAGAGGTTATATAACTTGTTCAAAGTCACACTTCATAGCAGACACTGAGGTTGAATACAGGTCTCCTAACTCAGTTTAATCCATTTACCACTCAGGATATCAGACATTCTCTCTTTAGAGAACAATTCATTTTCCCTTAATATGATAGCAGATGTTTAATCTTCAGTCACCAAATCATCATATGCATGTGTCCCTTAGAGTATAGCTACAATCTATTAAAGTTGGCTCCGAAATAATTCAATTTTCCCCTTGACTTGGATCATAAAATTAGAACAGCATTTTACAGAGAGCATTAAAGCATCTTCTACACTACTTGCTCTTTTTAAGATACATCCTATACTGTTCTTCCTGCATCCATTTGCTCGTTCATTTGTTCTCTCTGATAGGACTGTCATTTACCAATCTTCGCCCTTTCCTTTTGAAAACATAGGCATCCCTGACACCCACCTCAAATACTATGTTTTTTGTGAAATCTTTCTGGAAGTTTCTACTTCCTCGTCTCTTTCCTCACCTACACCCCCAAACTGGATGCAGTTTCCCTCCTCTTTTGAATACCTTTTAGCATTTTGTTCTTGCTTCTCTTATGGGATTCATCATATTCTACCTTATATATTTGTGAACTGATGTCCCTGCCCTTCCCATATATATAACCAAATATGTACATGCTTATAAAGAATTCAAAGCATGTTTTACTCATCTTTGTATTAAGTGCTCAAAACTCACAAATAGTAGGTGTTCAAATAATTTTTTAATGAATTTATCAATAGATGTGAGTGTAACCCTGGAAAACCTTTGACAAGAAAGGAATTTTAGGCAAAAATGGGCAGTCTGGCTGGTAGGCTTGAAACAGCAGCGGACTTGGATGGGCCTCAGTTGCAATTTGCACTGTCCTTCATTTCTTCTCTGTGAGATAAGGGATAAGACAATATCAGTGGTTAAAATATTCAGCCGAACTGGAGGTTCCAAGGAGTCCCTTCAGGGGCTGTCACAGCTTCTCTATCCTATGAGGATCAAGTAGAAGATATGTCCCTACATCCAAAACTTAAGGCAAACATGTATAAAAGATTGTGTCTATAACAATGTGAATGACTAAAAATCATACAAAACAACTGAAATCCAACTAGATTATAAAGCACTTCAAAAGCTGGTTTCTGCTTCTTTACATATCTTCAGCCCCAAGTCTGACAATTTCTCAAGTGAGGGTGAGGTGCTACTTGCCCCTTAGGGGCATTTTATCAATTTTGAAGACTTTCGTTTGTCTTCTGGTATTGTCCCTGAGAATTTATATGTTGAAATAAGTATTATTTTAAATTAATTTTTTTCGATACTCCTTCATATTATCAGTAAGGATTATTTTTTTTTTTTAAATTATGTGTGTAGGTAGGTGACTATACCTTAAGGTTTATAAAGGAATATTATACAATTTTTGGTATAAGAAAGATGTTGGGTTTGAGTTTGATAGTAGTTGAGAACTATTGGTCCATGCTCTATGCTTAGGTGCTTAGATGTTTGGAAACGATGATGTAATCAAGGACCAGAATGAGTGGTAGACATTTCAAGTGGTGGAGAAAATTAGAGAAAGAAAGATTTGTGGATTCAGGTAGTAATGAAATGTCTGTTGGAGGAGAGGATTGTTAGAGGGAATCTTGCATATTGAGGACCAAGCACTGTGATAGACACTTGACATACCTTATCTTGAAGAAATGAATGACTGGACTTATCAGAGAGACCGAGCAATTTCTAGGTAGGGTAAATTATAAAATTGGAAGTGGAAGGGCCCCAAGAAATCATCTAGGCCAGAAATTCTTAGTTCATGGTTGATGTCACCCTTTGGGGTACATGTATACGTTTCATGAAATTTTGTGTAATGTTTTGCATATCTTTCTGAGGGGAATTGGGTCCATTAGATTCTCAAATGGGCCTATCACCTCTTGAGAAGTTAAGGGCTACTGATCTAGTCTGATCTTAAGCTTAAACAGATAGTTTTGTTCAAGGTCACACAGCCAGTTAGTGACAGAGATGGGGACTGACCCCCCAGGTCCTTTTCACTTGTAGTTTCTTCCTCGTTTCACTACACTCAGTTGAAGGATGTGAACAAAAGCAGAGGCAGGATTAAGCTACCATGTAATTGGTGTAAAAGCAACTACCCAGGGGTCAATAGTCTGCTTATCTATTTGCACAAGAGTTATGGAAGAATGGGCTTCAGTTTGTCTTCCCAAAGTGAACTAATAATTTAATTTTTATGGTTGAAATTCACTGCCACTCACCAAAATAGCTGAAGGCAAACTCCCTGAGTGTCCCTGAGGCTGTTTCTGCAGTTCCTTTCCAATTGATACAGTTCTGACCTGCAATGGCCTCCACTTTCTGCTTAATCAAATCAAAACTGTTTTGCCTTATTTGTTAGTTCCTTAACTACTGTAGCCTATTTAGCCAATGAGTACTCTATGCCCCAGTCAGGCTAATGTCCTTATTGTTGGCACTCCCTACTCTCCCAAAGTCCTTTCATTCTTACCTTTGTTATTTTTCTTAATGTGGTTCTCCTGCTGAGAATGCCCTTCTTTCTCCTTCATTTCCAGGTCCTTAATTTAAGGTCCAACTTAAGTCTAATCTCCACGGAGCCTCCCCTAGTTATTACTCTTGGCCATTTTACACTTCCTCTGAACTCCTGTTGCATTTATTGCTTACACTGCATACCGTGGCACTTAGTTATTGGAAATGCTTCAGTGGTCACTTTGGGAGAGGGGTTCTAGGAAGTCCTGGATGTAACTCTGGACATCCCTAATCCTTGTTTCAGCCAGACTGATTTCACTTTCGTTTTATGTATGGGCAGTCTGCATGGGTTTTTATTTGATGAAATGGTTTATCTGCCCCCCTCCCCTCAAAAGAGTTTGAAAACACTGGATCTGTTGTGTGCTGATTGCCTCATAAGTGCAAGGTCCAGGACTTACATTGCTTTGAACTTAACACTCTCAGGCAACTGGTACAATTTTGAGCACAAAGTGGACACTTAGGAAATGGTTTTATGATTGTATTCTCAAATTTGGGGATAGGAGATAGTGAATAGCATTACCTAAGAATTTTACCTTAATGAGGAACTCAATACTTCTGGGTTGATCTTTGAGAAGTAAACCTAAATTGGTAGATAGGTTTTCCCTTTTGCATACAAAACCAAATCCAATTTAAACCTGTCTAGTTTACCATACACATATTAAGAGAAACCTCATTATTGACTGACATTCCCTACTTTCCCAAAGTTTAGCCCAACTTAAAGTTCATATTCATGAATTCGTGTAAATATTAAACTGGTGTTACTCAACTGTCTTACAAATGATGTGCAGAGTAGCAGTACACCTAAAAACCTAGAAAAGATTAAATTCAGAAGTTTATGGCAATGATTAAAGATAGTAAATGCCAGTCTTTCAGACCAGTTATTTCAGCTTTCTGTATCAAATCAATTATTATAAACTAATAAAGTCTTGAGTATTTAAATCAGTGGTGCTGCCAACTTTTTAATACTCTTTTTTTTTTCCCCCTGCTCTCTGCCTGGTTCATTGTCTTCACCTACAGGTGTACTTTATTGTCGGCTTCCAAAGATTACTAACTTTTATCTGTATCAGTAAAATCGAATTGTCTTGGCTATACTGCTATTCTTACTGCTGCTTCCATTATTGCCTTCTTCAGCAAAATAAGGCTTTCCGAGCCAAAGAATAACAAGAAATAAACACCGTTTTAGAAGCCTTGCCACTATGAAACTTAAGCTAAATGTGCCCACAATTATTTTGCTGCCTGTCCACTTGTTAATAACAATATACAGTGCCCTTATATTTATTCCATGGTATTTTCTTACCAATGCCAAGAAGAAAAACGCTATGGCAAAGAGAATAAAAGCTAAGCCCACTTCAGACAACCCTGGAAGTCCATATCGCTCTGTCACGCATTTTGACTCGCTAGCTGTCATAGACATCCCTGGAGCAGACACTCTGGATAAATTATTTGATCATGCCGTATCCACATTTGGGAAGAAGGACAGCCTTGGGACCAGGGAGATCCTAAGTGAAGAAAATGAAATGCAGCCGAATGGAAAGGTTTTTAAGAAGGTAAAGCATTTTTGTGCTTTTTATTTTCTTAAGAGGAGGGTACATTTTACTTTATCATAAATCAAATGCATTTTAAATACTCTTACATTGCATTATATTGTTGTGTAAATAATTCTTAGAAGGTACCAATAGCTTTTGTATATTCCCTTAAGGGAAATTTTAGAGTTTGTATTTCGAATGGTATTTTAATTGCTTGTTTGAGTAAATATACTAATCTTAGGGAATGTCTCACTTTAACAGTTAATTCTTGGGAACTATAAATGGATGAGCTATCTTGAAGTGAACCTCAGAGTGAATAACTTTGGTAGTGGACTTACTGCATTGGGATTAAAACCAAAGAACACTATTGCTATTTTCTGTGAGACCAGGGCCGAATGGTTGATTGCGGCACAGACCTGCTTTAAGTACAACTTTCCTCGTAAGTGCCTTGTGTTTTTGGAGGGGAAGAGAGAGGGCTTTGCCTTACATGTGAAATTGTCCTGAGATCCTCTAGTTTTCGAAGTAGGTGTTCTTTAATCATTTGCATAAATTATTTCTGTAAAACACTATGTAATGTAGTTAAAAGATATCTCATAACTTCTGTTAAAGATAGCTTTGGTCTACAGCCATGCTACTCCGAACAAGCCCAATCCTGTCTGATTTCGGAAGCTAAGCAGGGTTGGGCCTGGTTAGTACTTGGATGGGAGACCACCTAGGAAGACCAGGTGCTGTAGGCATAAAAAATAATAATAAATAAGTAAGTAAATAACTTTGAAGAGCTAGTATGAGATTTGACAGATTAATGGATAGAATTTAGAATTTTACTTCTTAAATTGGAAGTGAAATTGTACCTGAAAGATTTAAGGTTTGGGGGCATTTTTAGGAAGTTACCCACAAAATAATGACAACAAAAAAAATCATTGCTTAGGATAATTCTAGTTAATTTCTTTACTTCAAGGCCTCTTATTTGACTTTTTCCATTTTACATGTAAAAGAAACACATGGCAGCTTGAACTGGCATTAGGTATGTTGGCCAGAAAGTAAAATTGGGTGTGTTTCTGATTCTTATAGCCATTGTGAAAAAAAAAAAAGATTTAAAAAAATTACCAGTCCAGTACCTGTCACATGCTAAGTACTCAGTTATTTGTTGAATGAAATAGAACACTACAGGAATGGTGTAGGAATAGAGTTTGCATTTCATGACTAGTTAGTCATTTCAATTCCCACACAGATTAGTGACCTTCAAGCCTAAATTGAGGGGGCAAGATCTATTCCTTAGGAGCTATCAGAGTTAGTTAAATTACAAATATTTATTGTAAATATTGTAAATTAAACCCACTAAAATAGAGTTAGTCATTTCATGACTAACATGAAAATGATCCCCTGTGTACCCATCACCCAGCTTTAACAATCAACAGCTTGTGAAAAGCGGCTGTTCTTAACCATGTTGTTGTTTGAGTTACCAGCCTAGAGCTGAATTTCCAAGTCTGACCTAAGTTTAGCAGATATCCTCTCATTCTAACTGATCTCGGTTTCAGTTTGTTTTCTTTTTCTGATAGCTCCTAAGGAGTAGATCTCCTTGCCCCCTCAATTTAGGCTTGAAGGTCACTAATCAGTGTGGGAATTGAACCCACCAAAATAGTTTCTTAGGAGGAATGAAAACATGATTCATGGCCTATCTTCTGACTTGAAATCCTCAAAATCTGAGGAATCTCGATTACTTATCTGTTCTTTGGTGCTATGACCAGTGAAAGCGTGTGTCAGAAGAGAGCCCTAGCTGGGATAGCTCTGACCTGCATTAAGAGTTCGGCCAGAACCTTTTCTCCTTGAGAATTGTAATTGACTGATTTTCGACCAGTTGTGGCACTTCCTGTATTTCTAGGTTTCATCAGGTTTAGAAAGTTAGAATCCTGAGAATTCGTGAGGAAAATTTGGGGGTACCAGGAAGTTTGAGGCAAGGTTGAAGGGTAATAGCAGAGATTATCAAATTAAATTATAAAATGTCTTTTTTGTCTGTGAGTGTACCAATCATTAAAGGCTGACTTAAATACTGTCATACCAAATAAATATTTGTAATTTAACTATTGTGTTTATTTTTATTATGTAGTTGTGACTTTATATGCCACACTTGGCAAAGAAGGTGTAGTTCATGGGTTAAATGAATCTGAGGCTGCCTATCTGATTACTAGTGTTGAACTTCTGGAAAATAAACTTAAGGTAAATATGAAATTTTCTTTTAATTCATGGTAGTGTTATCTGACAGGTCAGGAAAGTATTCAGTAATTGAGTTTATTACAGGCCACATTTAATAGCTGGATTTTCTTTCTGCTCAACAGACTGCACTGTTAGACATCAGTTGTGTTAAACATATCATTTATGTGGACAATAAGACTATCAATAAAACAGAATACCCTGAAGGATTTGAGATTCACAGCATGCAATCAGTAGAAGAGCTGGGATCCAAGCCAGAAAACTGTAAGTAAAACAGTTAAATTTATTCATCTATTCGAGATTTGTTATTTCCGTAGATTAGGAAAAGAAGTGATGTGAGTGAAAATTGTAAAGTTCTTTGATTAAAAAAAGTTTAAAAATGAAAAAAAAAAAACCCATCAAGACCATATATGATTGAGATTTTCCTTCCTTTCTCCTCAAAAAAGTAACCACTGTTTTAAAATTTACTAAATAGTGGAGATACACTCAATGCATCAGACTTTATGGTGGTTGCTGCCAAACTTTTTTCAAATAACCTACTGTAACTGTCCAATTTGGACCTCGCCTGAGGAAAAGGTCTCAGGCCTTCCATTTACTAAACTGTTTTTAATTCATAATTCTAGTGATGTTAATGATGTCACAGAGGATGCAAAACTGTTTGCCAGGATTCATGCTTGGATTTATTCTACCACTGAAGTGGTAGTTGGTATGTCATTTGAAACAAGTAAATCTGCCTTGTAGCAAAATATCAGCTGGT
Source organism: Pteropus alecto (assembly GCF_000325575.1). Taxonomy (NCBI): domain Eukaryota; kingdom Metazoa; phylum Chordata; class Mammalia; order Chiroptera; family Pteropodidae; genus Pteropus; species Pteropus alecto. Next base: position 183,387 of record NW_006440128.1, read on the forward strand.
CATCAGGACGGAGGGTTGAGGAAATTAAATACTTAATTTAAATAGTTTTTCTTTCATGTTTAATGTGAAGGTCACGATACTCCACTAGATGAAGAAAGGAGAAAAAATGTTGGTTGAAGCTTTGTTTAACTTTTGAATATTTATGACCATTAGAGACTGAACACATGTTTGAAATAACAGGTGTCAAGTATAGCACTCTACCCCTTGTGGAGCATAGCAGAGAGGCTGAGATTTTACCTACCTTGCAAACAAACAAATGAGCTTGCCACAGTTCCTTGGAGATACAAGATTCCTGGGTCAGAGATGAAGTGTTTTACTCACAGAAATAGCAGTACCCAGGGTATCAGCCTTTGTATTGCTTTCCTGCACTCCAGTCTCCACAGGGCAATGCAAAGAGGGTTAAATGACATCTACACATGCAGTGGGTTCTGTTATAGGAGAGGAACTCTGAGCTAAGGGAATCTGAATCTTTTATAATGGGCAATAAGCATGCCTATCCTATGCCCTGGAGAGAGAGAGATTATATCGTATTAGACAGTAAGCATGCCTACTCTTTGCTCTGGAGGGAGACACTATTCTCGATTTTCCAAGGCTGTTCACTGTGGAAACATCCTTGAAAAGATTGTCTGGAATAAAGTCAGTACCTCTACTCACAAAATGTGCGGAAACTCAAGAGACCCACGGAGAATTGTCTCTCAACACGAGGTTGACCCTGCAAGATTGGGGTAAACTTGACTGGGAAGTCCTTATTGGTAGGGATCTGTTGCCAGTTCTGATTCACCAAAGGATGTCAGCACAAAACTATGGGGGTATTGGGTTCTCATAATTTTGTGGGAGCAATGACATGATAGAACACATATTCACCTAGTTCCACTCATCTGTACATTAAATAAGATACACATATTCTTTGTGGTACTTTATCTGAGTAGATACTTGTTACGATGATAAGAAGTAAAGTGTCACATTGTGTACTTAGACTGAGAGAATCTTAACCTATCTACTGCTTCTACATCCATTAGTCTCCGGAGGAAGGATCTAGTTCCTACATGCTTGGTTTATAAACTCTGCAGTAGAGATCTTTAAAGAGCATTTACATTAGCCAATTTAAGTATAACTTATCTTTGGTTATTTCAGTTGGTAAATCAAAATCACACTGTTTAAAATTTTCATTTTAGCTGGTACATAAAATTATAATTCATTTTCATAAACTGATTTAAAAAATAGTTTATTTTATAGAGCAGTTATAGAGTCACAGCAAAATGAAGGGGAAGGTACAGAGAGTTTCCATATACCCCCGGCCCCTCCTCCAATACATAATCTCCCCCATTATCAACATCCTTCACCAGAGTGATACATTTGTTAGAATTGATGAACCAGCGCTGATACTTCATAATCACTCAAGGTCCATAGTTTACATTGGGGATCACTCTTTGTGTTGTACATTCCATGGGTTTAGACATATATAATGACATGTATCCACTATTATAGTATCATACAGAGTATAAACTAATTTTTAAAAATCTAACAATCTTGTTAAGCTTTTATTTAATTCTGATAATATACCCAGGTATTCTGGACATTTGGTCTATTCTGGAAAGGAAAGGAAGTTACTAGGTTAGCATGATACACTATCTTGAAGTGCGTTTAAAACTTAGCATGTTGGAATTTGAGAGTCGAAGTTACCTTAATGATCAAGTTAATAATAACAGGATGCAAGGAAACTCAGGGAGGTGATGGATATGTCTCCTACCCTGATTGTGGTGATAGTATTATGGGTGTTTGCATAAGTTCAAATAATTAAATTGTATATTCAAATGTGTACGAGTCTTTGTATATCAGTTATACCTCAATAGAGCTATTATAAAAATAGGAACAGTTTAGATATATATTATTTCTTGTAAATAGCACTGTCGTCAATTCAACCTAAATTAAATTAATAGTAAGAAGCAAACTTATGTCACATGAAAACTTTTAAATATGATATGTACAGTGTTTAGACTTTTAGATTATGTGTATTAGCACTTAATATCGGAAGTTGTAGTTTTGCTCAACTTTTTGTTTAGTTAGTATTGTGGGATGACAAAAAAGTATGTCTGTAATAGCAATTCCCTTTATTAATAGGCTAGAAGATACTTTTAAGTAACAATATTTATAGCTTTTTAAATTATTTTCTTTTTCTCTACGTATGACTGTCCTAATTATATTTATTGAAACCTAATTTGTTGTCTGTTTAACCTAAAAATGTTGAACTCATATCTTTTTTATTTTGTTTTTCTAGTAATTCATTTTTATTTTATTTTTCAAAAGCATCCATTCATAAACTGTAAGGGAAATAAATAGATCCTTACAATAGATAGTTCGATGAGCATGACTCTAGTGCACAGGCTGGCAAATTACAGCCTGCCATCTGTTTCTCTATGTAAAGTTGGATTGGAACACAGTCACATCCATTTGTTTCACAGTTGTCTATGGTTCGTTTCACTGTACAACAGTAAAGTTGGGTAGTTGTGATAGAGACCATATGGCCCTCAAAGCCTAAAATATTTATTGTGTGGCCCTTTGAAAAAAAAAAATCTGCTGACTCTACTCAAGACGGCTGAACATAATCTGTTGGGAAGACCTCTCTATTTTCCTCCCCTAATCATTCAATAAACAGAGATCTGGGGCCCAGAACCTTTAAGATGATTAAACATTCTTATCTTCAGACAGAATGCTGAAAGAAGTGAAGTTTAGATACTATTTAGATATTACCTTTGATAGGGAATGGAGTATAAACCCCTCAACATGGTCTCTGGCTTTTGATACCCTAAAAGTCCTCTTCAGTTTTTATTAAAACTGAATCTATGTATTGTCTGATTTACATAGGGGAAGAAGTACTAAATCTGGAAGACCCAAAAGAATGTGTTACATGTATAATGATATTCTAATTCAATGTCTCTGGTTTAATTGTTTTAAAATAAAATTATTTTTGTAAAAATTTAAAAAATTAATCAAGTCTAGTGGTTTCAATCAGGGGTATGTGGAGCTTTTGATCTATCCCGGACATACAGAATCAGAATTTTAAGAACTAGGATCCACAGATGGTATTTTATTTAAGCTCCACAGGAGATTCCCAGGCATACCAATGGTTAAGAACTATTAATCTAGTCCCAACTGACTCATTTTAGAGATGAGAAAACCCAGGCCTGAAATGCTAATCCACAATGTCCTTACCTTCCTGATTCTCCAATGTCCTAGAAATTTTTCAAACCACTACTTTGTATACAACACTGTGGAAAGGCATGAACAGGCAGGGATTAGGGTACATATCCAGAAAATGGGCCAAGTTGAGTTTGAAGTTCTCATTGCAGTTAATCAGAATTTAATAACTTTTTTTCTTTTGATTTTCAGTGGGGAGACTTTGTTTTAAATAATTTATCATTACGTCAAAATCTAAAAATTGTATCCTTGTGTAGCAATTTCACTTTTAAACTGAAGAAAAATGTGGTGCCTTTTTATTCATTTAGCAAGCATTGCTCCAAATAGACCAGCACCTTCGGACATGGCTATCGTCATGTATACCAGCGGTTCTACTGGCCGACCTAAGGGAGTGATGATGCATCATTGCAATTTGATAGCTGGAATGACAGGCCAATGTGAGAGAATTCCTGGCCTGGGGTAAGAACCATTTGACTTTCTTCTCAGAAATCAGAGCTCATGTTCACATTTTCTAAACTCGATCTATATTAAAACAATAAGGTTATTTATGTTTCTAATTTACAATAACTTTTTAAGATTGGCTAAAATATTTCTCTTGTTTTAGACCTAAGGACACATATATTGGCTACTTGCCTTTGGCTCATGTCCTAGAACTGACAGCAGAGATATCTTGCTTTACCTATGGCTGTAGGATTGGATATTCTTCTCCACTTACCCTCTCTGACCAGGTGACAAACTTTTCATTATATTAGCATGATCATATTAAATGCCATTGTTTGACTGAGAACATACTACTAAAACATGAGATATTTTAAGTCAGCTAAAACTTTTTCCATGATTTCAAAAAGAGTTCCCATGAGCAATATGTAGCACTAGTAAATAACCTTGTGTATTTGTTAGCATTGCTTTATTTACATATTTTATTATTATTTTGAAACCAGTGATTACTTTCATCTTGTCTTTCTGTATTAGATTTTTATTTTGGAAAGCTAGGAGAGAAAATATAAATATACTGAGCTTCTTGGGGTTTTAGGGGAGATGTGGTAGGATTTAGGCCCAATTTTTCTCTGAGTTTTCTCTAGAGTTGTGCTGTCCAACACAATAGCCACTAGCCACATGTTGAAATACAGCTTAATTTTAATCAAATCAGAAAAATTTAGTTTCCCAGTTGTTCTACCATATTTCAGGTTCTCAGTAGCTACATGTGACTAGTGATTATCATATTGGATAACACAGATAGTGAACATTTCCATCATCGTGGAAAGTTCTGTTGGATAGCACTCACTGCAACATGTCCAAAGACAGCACTCAACTTTCTACCCTGAGTCAGGCTTCTCCCTTCACCTTCTTGTTCATAGCTGGAAGCCCAACAGCAGGTACAGCTAACTCATGTTTTTAAGCTCATTTGAAATCACACGTGAAACCTAATACCTACTGTCCACAGTCCTGTATAATTTCTCCTTTGGAATAGTGGCTATAGAAAAGCTTCAACCAGACACTGTGGCGGGGGGGTGGGGGAGGCGAACTTCTCAGGGAGCTGTGGAGTTTAAAATGCTGAAAGATAAACTGAGTATAGATAGGAATGACTTGATTCCCTGTGCAGCTTCTTCTACTCCCATCACTGGAGGCCCAACTGTTATTTTTCAGAACCCCAGGTAATGCTGCCTTTTATTTGGGAGTTTTGGTTGCACATTCATTTGGTAAGAAGACGTGCCCTTGGCATTCACAGTTAGAAATTGTAATACTTTTTTTGTAGAAATACCATTTTAGGGAGAGATTAGGTAGGTTGCGTAATATTAAGATAAAATAACTAAGTAGATTTTTTGAGATTTAATTGGGATCGCAACCATCTATTTTTTTTTGGTTTGTTTTTGGATGTAAACTTAAGGTGCACAAATCTTAAATGTACGGCTTGATTAAATTTAACATACATATATAAACTTCTGTGATGACACCATCTAGGTCAAGAAAGAAGGAACAGTTCCAGATCCCAGAATCTCCCTTGTGTCTCTTCCTAGTCATTACCACTATCCTCCACCCCCAAGGATAATACAACCGACTTTTAAAGTGGCTTTTCCATGAGAAAATGTTTTTCGTTCTAAACAACTACTACCTACTTTGTACTTTAAGGAGTATAACCTCTTTGTAAGATGGAAAGCTGCTGTGTTTCACCAAACCACTCAGCTAAAAGTTCACATTTAAAATCCACTAGAATAGTAGAGAGAATAAGTAAACTAACTATGAAGTAAACTAATAACAGGACTTGATCTAGTAAAGTCAAAAGAGACCTATGAATAAGACTGGGGCTTAAATTGTAAAAAAAAAAAATGTTGAAAAATCTGTGATGATTGCATTTGATGCATTGGTAGTCAGTTGTTCTTATGTTCAGATGTTTCCAGAATGTGAAATATATTTCAGTAAGTTTTGAGTATGATTTTTTTCCTACAATGGGGAGGTTCAGAAGCTAGAGACTAGCAACCTTTGTTTTCACTGCCTTTCTGATAACAGTAGCCTCAGCGTGAGGAAAGTGGGGCAATTGGAGTCTGTTGCTGGTCTGACTTCATTCTTGCTCTCTTAGGCAAAGTAGTACATTAGAAGCCTGTTACAAAAGTGTTGGGGGCATTCACACCTACCTTTTTAATAAACTTTATTATAAAGAGTCTCAATCAGACTAGGAATCTAAAACCCAAGAGTCTCCCTCACATAGGAAGTCAGAAAAAGGTAGGAGACCAGGGTACCACATTGGAAGCCAGCAGATGATAGTGATATTGTTGTAACTAGGGTCACTGTGATCATAATAAAGACAAGAACTGGAATATTACTAAGAATTATAAAGAAAGCCAGGAAGGGCTCCTTGGGGCTACTGCTATTTAACTGCTCTCTATAGCAAAAACCGGTCAGCAATATGTGGAAGGCAGCTCTGACTTGAAGGATGTTAAGAGCCCATCTTTTCCTCTATGGGCCATAGAGGTGTGCATGTGCAGTGTAGGTTTCCATTCACAAATGTGAACACCCTTGCACATACATAAAACACAAGGGGTTATTTTATTTTCTCTGTGTCTTAAAGAAAAGTAGGATAAAAACTATTGAGTTCTACTAGCAGAACCTTCTATATGGCAGAGCTGGTGGTACTAGTGGATCACATTGCTTCTTAAGAGCTGGGTTTTTTTTTTTTTAATTTTGGGTTTTGTTTTTATTTTTGCCTGTCTTGGCCATGGCCAACACATGATACAGCTAAACTTATAGCCTAATGAACCACATTATAGCAGATTATTATTTTTATCTAGCTATTTCAGTGGGCAGTTATCAATTTTTCTACCTACAGATCTGACATTTGAAATCCCAAAAAGTATTTATGTGCAAAAGAAGAATCGAAAAGAAAAAATATATACACATTTACACATGTATGTGCATATCCCCCCATGGTCACTGGCAGTGTCTTCAGTATTTTGTCAACCAAAATGCTATCCAGTTAGTATTTCTGTATGTTAATTGATATTCATAGTGGTGACTTTGAGATGTGGCTTTGCCTTTTGGCTAATCAAATTAACTTATAATTATCTTCAGTTTTGTTTTAGTGTCTGATCCACCTTAGTTGAGGTGTTTTGTTAAAAACAGATAGTCTAGCCTATGTTTGATGATAATATTATTAATAAGAATGCTTCATTTACCAAAATATCCCTTTCTCCTTTATTCTGGATTTGAGTTTCCCCTCTATGGAAGGCTGAAATGTGCTGGAAGAAAGAATACAGGATAAATCACTAAAGCACTTACACTTCAGACTTAAGATTATGATAGTTCTAACAGATAACTCGCAGAGCAGTAGAAGATCAAATTCTATGTGTAAATTCCTGCCTTTGTTATTGTTAATACTTGAATTATAACATTTTTTGCTAAGATTAGTTGTCCTGATCCTATTTAATTTTTCTTTAATGTAGTCCAGCAAAATTAAAAAAGGAAGTAAAGGAGACTGTACTGTACTGAAGCCTACACTCATGGCAGCTGTTCCTGTGAGTAGAGTATAAATGTCATTTATTGCTTGCATTTGGATTTTTAAAAAGTAATATTAGGTATTGTATATATTTTTAAAATAATTTTACTTTGTTGAAATTATGGCATATGTGTTGCTTAAAATAAATCTTAGTATAGAAAAGATGAAATGGCAGACTTCTGAAATGTATGTCTGGTAGTGTTTGCTGATACTTGAACATTAGGTGATAAAAATGTCTGAGTTCAAATTACCTACTGTGAGGATTGGTCATAATATTTTAAAGGTAGACTATACTCTAAAGATCATTTTGTTTAATCGCTTAATTAAAAAAATGGGGAGATGCCAGCCATCCTGGAGAACTGAGGCAGCATATCCAAGGTTAAGGAGCTGCTTAGTTATAGCTGAGTCTAGAATCCAAGCCTCCTGACCCTGGTGGTGCTTTGATTAAGAAAACTGTCATTTGAGAGAGCTCCCAAAGAAAAAATATATTAATTTTAGATATTCAAAATCCTTATGTGAAGTACTGCCTTTTACAAAGATAAGATGTTACATTTTATAGCCTTGTAATGACAGATTCTAAAATATTTAATGCAATGTTTCACACTTGTATAATCAAATATATTTTACCACTTTAAGATTCAGAAACTTCAGCGGGGCTACATATCTCTACTGCTTGTATTACGATCAAATTTTAAACCTTATCCCAATATCTTTCACAGAATTGTCTTTGCACATGGAAAATATGAGATTAGATAATGAAGTGTTCAGTCCAAGTATTTCTAAGAATTATAGATGGTGTACTTTGTATTTTTTTTTTATTATGGTGACATTGATTAACGAAACCCAGTAACTTTCAAGTGTATAATTCAACTGC
>NW_006440128.1:197397-232518 GCF_000325575.1 Pteropus alecto
TATGAATTAGTGTGTTTCCAAGAATAATGTATACATGTACTAAAATAATTTATCCCTCCTTTTATTAAGGATACTATTTAAAAAGGTGAAGGCTCTGCTAGGAGGGAATGTCCGTATGATGCTGTCCGGAGGGGCACCGCTGTCTCCTCAGACACACCGATTCATGAATATCTGCTTCTGTTGCCCAGTTGGTCAGGGTTATGGATTGACGGAATCATGTGGCGCTGGGACAGTTACTGAAGGTAAACATTTTTAATGTGGCAAATAATCCTATATTAGTCACTACTCATAAAGCCCCTTTGCATTACTTTTAGGAACCATGATCATTTTATGCCTCTTAAGTAATGTCAGGATTTAATGCAAACCTGCCTAGTTTTAGTTTTAGAAACTTTTAGTTCAATATCATATGTACTCTTTATTTTTAAGCCTTGTAAATATTTATGCCACATTGTGAGTCCTCAAAATTCTGTCACCTTGATTCTTTAATCTTATTTCTCTAAATGATTGCTTCCTTGGAGAACTGCACTCTTGGAATAAACTATTACTTTTCTGCTCCCTTACAAATCTATATATTCCTGCCCTGACCTCTTGTTTGCTTTCTCTTCTGTTATTTCCAACAGCCTATAGCAGGATTTCCCAGCTTCGGCATTATTGAAATTTTGAACCAGATAATTCTTTATTGTCGGGGGCTCTCTCATGCATTAGAGGATGTTTAGCAGCTAGGTAGTAATAGTAACCCACTCCCCCTGGTTGTGATAATGAAGTATCTCCAGACATTGCCAGATATCGATATCCTCTGAGGGGCAAAATCACACCAGCTTTTGAAACAGTGGGCATAGAAAATTTTGGGGGGGTTAACCTACTTTTGCTTTAAACTTATTGTGTCCAAAATTAATGCCATTATCCCAAACTGTTTCTCCATTGCTGAATTGTTTGTGACAGTGGTGTTATCATCTTCAAAGTCATTCAGGACATTAGCTTTGAAGTCCTCTGATCATTTTTAATATCTTTAACTTTCATCATATCGTTCTATTTCTTCATTAGATCACTCCCTCTCCTACATGCCACCTTCAGCATCCAACCTTTCATTGCTTCACACTGCTCTGAGGTAACAGCCTTTCAAATGCTGTGTCTGCCTCCGTTATATCAGTTCTGATCCTGTATACTTCTGTCAGACACATCCACCTCAAACACTGCTTCACATCTGGTGAGCCTAGCTTTCAAGACAGCTTTAATCTGGCACCATTGTTCCTACCCATCGTTGTTTTCCATTTTTTCCACATCTGTATACATACCTGGCTCTCCTCTCCAGACAAAATAATCTTCTCACCCTTTCTCATACGGGCATTCTTGGTCTCACCTCTCTGTATTTTCTGTTCCGTTCTCTTGGAATGCCCTTCTTCCTAACTGGTCACAGCCATCTTCTAATGTATAACTCTTCAATTAAGTCTCCTCCAACTATTTTATTTTACATAGATCTTTCTAGTCTCAGGTACTGTGGTGCTTACCATCAGTGCCATGCAATTTAGTGTTTAAATGTGCTCTAAATTGTTTCACATGCATTTTTTCCCAGGTAGTTTGTTTGTAAGCTCATTGAGGGCAGGGTCTCCTTACCCTTATGTTGCCCTCACAATATTTAATATAATGCTAGGTACATAATAGGATGTTAATAAATACTTGATTATTGCTGACAATAAACACAAATTACAAAAAAAATCATCATCATCATCTTTTATAATTGTAGCTAACATTTATTGAAAAATTTATTTTTGCCAAGAAGTGTTAAGCACTGCTTATATATCATCTCATTTAATCTGCACAAAATATTTCTATATGAAATAGATTGTTATTACCCCATTTAATAGATGAGGAAATGGAGACTTTGAGAGGTTAAAAAACTTGTCTGAGTTACACAACCAGCCAGTGAGTGGTAGAGAAGAAATTCCAACCAAAATCGGTGTTATCAGTATCCTAGGTTGGTAATGCTGGAGCCAGCTTTCCTCATTTATCAGATTTTTATACTTAATTATCTAAAATATAACAATGAGGAGCAAAGATGATGTAATCACATTGGAATCAATTGCACTGTTGAAATGAAGTTTCATATTGAAAAGTTATCACACTTGGTACTTCTCTCACTATGGCCTATTCTTTTGTCATCTTTCAGAATCTGGCTATAACTCCAACATTCCTCTTATCATGTTGGTGCAAGTCTGGAATGTGGTATGCTAATATCTTTGTTGCTTTTCCCCTCGTAGTTACTGACTATACTACTGGCAGAGTTGGAGCCCCGCTTATTTGCTGTGAAATTAAGCTAAAAGACTGGCAGGAAGGTAAGAATTTTATGTCAAGTGCTAGTGATTCTAGATACGCTGAAAACTACTGTGAGCCTCATGATTTCCATTTCTTTAAAGTATTAGGTTGTCTATTGCTGCTTGTTCCAAGTGCTTTCTTTTTTTCTCAATAATATCTATAGGTTCCCCAAGAGGAAAAGAAAATCTCTATAATTTAGTATAATCTAGGTATACTAATTCTAAACTTGGGAATAGTTCATGGTAAAGAGGAAAAAAAATTCTTAGTGGGGATAGAGTGACTAATCATCTCTCTCTCTCTCTCTCTCTTTCTCTCTCTCTCTCTCTCTCTCTCTCTCACACACACACACACACACACACACACACACACACACACACACAACTTCTTAGATCTTGACCCCAGCAAACATTTTCATAGTAGAGACTTAACTGTTCAGCTAATTGTATAGTTAAATTTTTATATGTAACCGCAAAGGCAAGCAACTTAGAGGAAACCTGTGCTATACAGACATTGATGATAATCCTTTTAACATATCAGTTGAAGACAAAAGGAAACCAGTCCTCTTATGATGAAATTGTGAAAAATACTAAACATATACATTGACTGCAAAATATACAAATAATTAACAGGCTGGCATTTTCAGACAAAGAAAAAATAATTGAAAGCTTAAGATTTTAAAAGAGAATATTCACCTTGGGTTGATGCCATAGACTGAGAATTTAGGAGACCAGTTACCTTATGGGACATCACTTAGGTTGGTCAAATCCAAGAAAATGAATAGTTTTTATCTGACATAAGTTTAAAGTTTCTAACAGTGTTTCTCCTATGTGACTTTCTTATTATGCACATTTTTGTTGGTACTTTATGAGCAAATAATCATTCCTGTTTAAATACTACATTGAAGAGCCAATTTCATTCCCTAGAGTTTTACATCTTGGGAATAAGTCCTCTTTCTCTCATGATAATGCCATGCCAATTTTAGAATGAAAGTCTGAAGAAGATATAGTTAGTATGCATCTGCATGTATTGGGCATCAGCTTCAAAATTCATTATGGGATGGGTTATTTACTAGGTATTGGAATTGGAGAGACAAGGTATATATAGTAAAACTTGGTAAGGAAAATTTTGCCATTCATTTTCATTTAATGATTTTCTCATATTGTGCTTCAATGTCAGTTTTTGGGAGTGGATTTATTTTTGGATATGTAATTTATTTGGAGGAACCTTTGCCTTATATATTAGGAATTATCTTAATATTTTACATAAAATTGGTTTGTCATAATGAAATATTGAATAGTTTTCCATTTTAAAAAGCATCTAGACCACCCAGGATGGTGTAGAAGGTAGATGCTGTACACGCCTCTCATGACTGCACCATAATTATAATGAAATTATAGAGCAACAATCACTGGGAGTTGACTGAGGTCTGGCTGAACAGAAATCATTCAACTGGGAACATACATAAGAGGTCACCTCGAGGCTGATAGGAGGGACAGAGATGTGAAATGGTTTGGTCCCACAACCGCATATGGTAGTCGAGAATCAGAAGAGTCATTTTAGCTGCAAAGCCCTCACCCTTCCCTGAAGAGCAAGGGTGCCTGGCCCCACACTGAGTTCCCCAGCCCAGGGTTCCATTGCTGGGAAGAGAAGTCCCCACAACCTCTGGCTGTGAAAACCAGCAGAGATTGTGGGTGAGTGAGACAGTGGGCTGTGGGTGTCACAGATATTCCTCTTAAAGGGCCCAAGCCTGGACTTACTCACTGACAGACTCATTCACTCTGAGCTCCAGTGCTGAGGCAGCTGATTGAGGAGCACCAGGAACTTACAGGGAAACACTGAGTTGTCAGGCTTCAGGGCGAGGGCTGGAGGGCTGGCTTTCTCCCAGAAAGAAGTGCTAGCAATATCCATTGTTCTTTGATTGATACCTCCCCCCCTTCCCTGAGTGCTTACCCTGGTGGCTCCCATACCTGAGTCTCCATCAACTAGTATAACACAGGTCATGCCACCCAGGTGATTCTCTGAGACCTCACCCCATCTCCCCCAACCTGTAAACCCACCAAAGCTGCCTCCAGTGGTTTATTTCATACAAGTGTCTTGTCTTGGCTCTCACTGCTGACTTTCCTAAAATCTCTCAAAGGCTCACAAAACCCAAAGAAGCAGCATCTGGCCTCAGCATGCCTTGTACCTCTGGCTGATCAGCACCAAGTCCAGCACTAGCAGCAATTGTCCCCAGTTTCTGGCTTGGCCTTTCAAGCCACCTATAAACCCAGCACAGGTGGCAGCCATTTGTGGATTGCTTGAAGACTCTTGCCAGGTGGCTCCAGAAGTACACAGGCTACAGCTAAACTTGGCCTGCAGCTGGACCCATCCCAGGAGGCCCTTGGGCGGGCACACCCAGTGGCCTGCTTCAACCTGTGATGGAGCCGGAACATCACCCAGGGCATCTGAGGAGAACACACCCAAAGGACAGACAGGGCAGGCACCAGAGCCCTGCTAAAGTGAACCCTGCTCCATAGGGTCAACCCCTACACAGTGGTCCCTCCACTGTAGTCACTGGCCAGTTCTCACAACCAATCAGCCCAAGGGTCAATCCCTCCCCTTAAGGTGCAAATAACCACCAAGGCTAAACTATAACAAGAGGGAAAACACAAACTCATACAAAGGACACACCCAGTTAGCTGACCAGGGAGATTGTGTCAGGGGTCCCCACAGGACACCTACTACATAAAGTCATTCTACTAAGACAAGGAAAAATAGCAGTGCTACCTGATATATAGAACCAAACACAGAAAGGCAGCCAATATGGGGAGACAAAAAACATGTTCCAGATGAAAGAACAGAGCAAAGCTCAGAAAAAAAATAATTTAAAAAATGAAGACAAGCAATCTGTCAGATGCAGAGTTCAAAACACTGGTTATAAGGGTGCTCAACGAACTTAGAAGAAGAGTAGATAAATTCGGTGAGAATATTAACAAAGATATAGAAAACAAAAATGGAGAGAGAAAATATAAAAATAAACCAGTCAGAAATGAAGAAGATACTAATAGAAATGAAGACGACATTAGAGCAATCACCAATTGTTAGATGAAACAGTGTATTGAATGAGCGATTTGGAAGATGAAATAGAAGAAAACATTTAATCAGAACAGCAACAAGAAAAAAGAATACAAAATATTCGGATAGTTTAAGGAGCCTCTGAGACAACAACAAACATACCAAAATTTGAATCATAGGGGTATCAGAAGAAGGAGAGAGCAAGGAATTGAAAACCTATTTGAAGAAAAAATGATGGAAAACTCCCCTTCTCTGGTGAAAGAAATAGACATATAACCCCACAAAGTTCAGAGAGTCCCAAACAAGATGAATGTAAAGAGGCCCACACCAAAACATATTATAATTAAAATGACAATGGTTAAAGAAAAAAAGAGAATCTTAAAAGCAATAAGAGAAAAACAGTTACCTACAAGGGAGTTCCTATAAGACTTAGCCAATTTCTCAACAGAAACTTCAGGCCAGAAGGGTTGGCACAAAATATTCAAACTGATGAAAAGCAAGGACCTACAACTAAGATTACTCTACCCAGCAAAGCTACCACTTAGAGTTGAAGGACAGATAAAAAGTTTCCAGTCAAGTAAAAGCTAAAGGAGTTCATCAACACCAAACCAGTATCACAAGAAATGTTAAGGAGACTCATTAAAAAGAAGAAAATAAAAGGTCAAAATTGGAATAATAAAATGTTAATAACTCCATATCTATAAACAATTATTTAAATGTAAATGAAATACTCAAATGAAATGATAGAGTGGCCAAATGGATAAGAAAACAAGACCTTTACATATGTTGCCTACAAGTGACTCTCTTCACATTGAAAGGCACACACACAGTAAAGAGATAAGAATAGATATTTTCTGAAAATAAAAATAAATGAACAAACATATGCAAGATCTGGGGTAGCTATACCTATACTAGACAAAATAGACTTTTAAAACAAAGGGTATAACAAGAAACAAAGAAAGACCTAGTGATCCCACTTCTAGGTATTTATCTTAAGAAACCAAAAAAATTACTTTGAAGAGACATGTGCATCCATATGTTAATTTCATCATTATTTACAATAGCCAAGATATAGAGGCAACCTGGGTGCCCATCAATGGATGAAGACATCAAGAAGAGGTGGTACATATATACAATTGAATATTACTCAGCCATAAAAAAGAATGAAATCTTGTCATCTGGAACGATGTAAACAGACCTAGAGGGTATTGTGCTAAGTGGAATAAGTCAGACAGAGAACAACGAATGCCATGTGATTTCATTTATGTGTGGAATCTAAAGAAAAAAGTAAATGAACAAACAAAACAGGAACAAAGGCATAGAAACAGAGAATATTTTTTTTTCCTAGTAACAAATTCCAATTGAAATTATTTTGCTTATTATACAAAAGACAGATGTTTGCCAGAGGGAAGCGCTGTCGAGGGACATAAAATTGGGCATGGGATTAAGGAGTACAAATTGATAACTACAAAACAATCATGAGTATATGTAGTATTGCATAAGGAATATAGTCAATAATAGTGTAATAATTATGTACGGTTTCAGAAGGATACTAGATTTATTGGAGTGATCACTTCTTAAGTTAAATAAATGTCTAAGAACTATATTATACACCTGAAACTAATAAAATATTATATGCCAAATGTAACTAAAAATTTAAAGAGTAGTTTTATAAACAAAATAGTTTGACATTGTCATAATGACAGATATACATATCAATGGAACAGAATTGAGAGTTTATAAATAAAACTTCACATTTATGACCAATTGACTTTTCACAAGGCTGCCAAGACAATTCAATAGAGAAAGAATAGTCTTTTGAAGAAGCTTTTCTGAAACAACTGGACAACCATATGCAAAAGAATGAAGTTAGACCTCTTTCTCAACCATATATAAAACATAACAGAATGTATCATAAATCTACATATAAAAACAAAACTATAAAACCATTAGAATAGGTGAAAATTTACATGACCTACAATTAGGCAACTGTTTTTATATATAAAAAAAGAAAATATCAATAAATTAGATTTCATGAAAATTAAAAACTTTTCATGCATCAAAGGAGATTATGGAGAATATAAAAGGACAAGTAACATGATTGGAGAAAATATTTCAAAGTTATATATCTGATAAAGGACTAGAGACTTTTATACAGAATACATAAATAATGATTATGTTAATTATAAAAAAGACAGATAATTATTTTTTAAAAAATGGTCAAATGTCTAACCACTATGCTGTACACCTGAAACTAAAATAAAATAATATTTAATGTCAACTGTAGTTGAAAAATGAAAGATAAAAAGAAAATGATCAAAAGATTTGAATAATCATTTCTTCAAATATTATATACAAATAGCCATGAAGCAGGAAAACAGCACCAATATTATTAGCTATTAGGAAAATATTAATAAAAACTTCAGTGAAATACCACTTTATAGTCACTAAAATAACTATAATAAAAAAAAACAGACAATAACATGTATTGTTGAAGATGTGGAACAACCTAAATTTTCATAACCTGCAGGTGGGAATGTAAAATGGTACAGGTACTTTGAAAAGCAATTTTCAGTTTCTCAAAATGTTAAACAGAGTTATTATATAACCCAGCAATTTCATTCCTAGGTATATACCTAGGAGAAATAGAAACATATGTACACATAAACATTCAAACCAATGAAAAATAATGAAATCTCACCATTTGTGATAACATAGAGGGATCTAGAGGGTATTATGCTAAGTGAAATAAGTCAGGTAGGCAAAGATAAATACTGTATGGTTTCACTTATATGTGGAATCTAAAATAAAACGAACAAAATAAAAATAGAATCCTAGAACCAGAGACCAAAGAAATGATTACCAGAGAGGGAGTGGTGAAATGTATAAACAGGGGAAAGGGAATATAGTCAACAATACTGTGATAAGTTTGCATGGTAACAGATGATTACTAAAATTAGTAAGGTGATCACACTGTAAGGTATAAAAATGTCAAATCACTATTGCTGTACACCTAAAATTAAAATAACCAATCTAATATTGTATATCAACTATACCTAAAAATTTTATTTAAAAATTGTGGTATATCTCTGTAATGGAATATTGTTCAGCAATAAAAAAAGAATCAAATACTGGTACATTTTATAATATAGATAAGTTATAGCAAGTGAAAGAAGTCAGACATAATGGACTACATAATTTATGATTCCATTCATATGAAATTTTTAGAAGAGGCAAATCCGTAGGGATATAAAGTAGTGATTTTCTAAGGCTGAGGGGTCAGAGAGGAATAGAAATTGACTATGAATGTTATAGTTTGTTTTTTTTTCCTTTTTTGATAATCATCAAGGTTGGTGATTATCACATAACTGTGAATATTGTAAAATTCATTGAATTGTATACTTTAAATGGATGGGTTATACATAATATGAATTATATTTCAATAAAGCTTTAAAAACAAACAATTTTAGCAGTTTAAATTTTTTCCCAATGCACCTTCACACACATACATTCCATATTAGTTTCTTCTTGTCTAGTATTATATAATGTCTATTTAAATAAACAAAAATATTGTTATTGTTCTTATTCTTTTTCTCACAGCCAATGCTAACTTTTACCACCAAATGTTATGATTTTTCACATTTGGTTTTCTGATTTTATTTGTTCTTTCGTTAGTAGTTTTCCAGACGATGGTCCATGAGTATTTTTAAGTCCTTGAATACCTCAAAATATGTTTATTTTGCATTTGCTCTTAAATGATAATTTTTCTAGTTAAAAAATTATCGGTTCACAGGTATTGTCCTTCAGCTTTTTAAAAATATTACTCTATTATCTTATGGCATATATTGTTACTCATAAAAAATTATTTTTATATGATTGCCATTCCATTGTAAGTAATCTTTTTGTCTCTAATGTAGCTTAGAATTTTTATTTTTCCTTCATGTTCTGCATTTTCACTATAATGTGTATGAGATTTGGTGGAGATTTTCAATCTTATGACATCACTTTGTACATTAATGGAAAATGATCATTTTTTCTTACAGTATTTCCTTTCCCCATTCTTTCTATTCTCTCCTTTCTTTGATAATTTCTATCTCTTTATTTCTCTGTTCTAAATATTAGGAGACTCTATTACCCTCTTAGAGACAGCTGTTGATTTGATTTCTATCACCATAACTTAAATTCGCATATTCCAGAATTTCATATAGTACATTTTTATTAATATACATATTTTTAAAATTTTTATTACTTTTATATTTTATTAAATTTATTGGAGAGATTGTGGGGAAAAAGGAACCCTCATACACTGCTGGTGGAAATACATATTTTAAATTATTTTTTGAATTATTAATTATAGTTTTTCGCATGCGAATTTTGGTTACTACTGATGGAGCTCATTTTTATGCATGCCCTGATTTGTGGAGGCTTTTCTATGAGACAACTGTGTAGTCCCAGAGTGTTTATTGATTCTGAACAATTTTTTTCATTACTATATTAGTCTGTGGCTTTCACATTATTTGAACAACATGAATTCTGATATCAAAACTGTTTGTGGTACAGACTCAGTCCTCTTATTTATTAAAGATGAACTCTCAAGTAAATGCTATAGTATGGGCAGGACAGTAAGTGGAAGCCTCTGAAATTATCTTAAGAGAGTAAATGAAAAGCAATATCAAATCCCACATGGAATACAGAGATTATCAGCACCCTAAGGGAATTAAACAATGCAATTTAATTGACCCATTTGAACTCTATGAAAGCCAGACAGATTCTGGATGATGACAATGGGCTACAAGAAATTCAACCAGCTGCTATGCCATATGTACTTTCTTTGCTACAGCAGATTAGTACAGCCTCTAATAAATGATAAGCAGCCATTGATCTAGGAAATGTATGTTTTTTCTGTCCTAATCAGAAAGGAAGAATAACAAGAGTTCGCATTTAGAATTTTCACCTCCAACTGTTAACTCTTTCAATCTTGTCATATATTCTGAAAAGATCTGTATTATGATATATTCCAAATAACATGGCATTGGTGCACTATGTCAATTTTATCATGTTAAACTGACCAGAAGAGCAAGAAGTAGCAAGTATGTTGAAGGCCTTGGTAAGAAATATTGCTTCAGACTATGAAAGTTAAACACTTTTAAAAGTCAATAATGACCACACTGGTTAAGGTTTTAAGAATTCAATGGTCTAGAGCATGTTATGACATCTCCTCCAAAATAAAAGATAAATTTGTGTGATAAGCTTCCCACAGCTAAGAAAGAAACACAATTATTGGTAGGCCACTTTTGAGTTCTCTAAGCAGCATACTCCACATGAGGGATACTACACAAATCCATACATGGGGTAACTCGAAAGGCTGATAACTTTGAGTGAATCTGATAACAAGAAATAAATTTGCAGCATGTTTAGGTTTTGGACCAAGGTCATGCCATAGTAAATAGAGAAATAAACATCTTTAGAAAAATAGATGCTAGCATGTTACTGGGTCTTGGTAGAGATAGAGTAACTGACCATGAAGCATCAAGTAACTATGCAGCCAGTACTGGCCATCTAGCAGATCCATCTTTTCACAAAGGTAGGGTGAGCCTCACAATATCTATTATAAGATGGAAAGGATACATCCAGATTCATTCACAAGCAGGGCTAGAGGGAAAAATAAACTGCAGGTATCCATGACCCCCATGACAGTTACTACTGTTGCGCTGATGCTTCTCTTTTCACCCATGTTTATTATGGTCTCATATGAGTTCCTTACGACTAACTGGTCGAGGAGAAAAAAAAGTCCAAGACTGGTTCATAAACACGTCAGCTAGGTTTATGGGCACAGTGTCAATATTAACAATGGCTACACTACAGCTTTACTCAGGGATGACTTTGAAAGACATTAGTGGGGAGAATCCCTCCTAATGCAGCAGAGAGCTTTTATGTGGTACACCTGGTCGTTCACTTTCTATGGAATGAAAAGTTATATGTATGTATGTATGTATGTATGTATGTATGTATGTATATATGTATATATTTTCATATAATAGATATTAATTGACTTCCTGCTATTTTCAGGTACTATACTGGCTTTGGAAAAATAATATTGAACAAACATACGTATCTCTGTCTTCATGGAACTTACAGTTGCATGAGCAGATAATTTACAAAAAGAAGGATCTTTGTTTTATATGCCAGTGCCCACCAGAGAGCATGTACTACAGAAGAAGTACTAAATAACAAAACAGAATGACTTTATAATTCTATTTCAAGTTCTGTCATTGGCTAGCATAGCACTAACAGAAAAGAACATAGAATAGACATAGTGAAAGGAATTAAAACCATGCTTGGGCCCAAAGCCTGGCCATCACTCTCTGAGGCTGATCTAGCTATTTTAGCTGCCAGATATTCAACCAAACTGCTGTCAACACAGAACAACACTGAGCCCCCAATAGGATATCATCTTCAGAGGAAATCAACCAGCCACTTGGTGGCAGATTGACTATATTAGACTACTTCCAGCAAAGCTTCATCCTAAGTGCAATTGACGCACATGAATTTCTATGACTATACTTTTGAAATTTGTTATCTTCTCCAGTCTTGTAGCATTGTAGACAAAAATTATATAACATTGTACTGGCTCACTTAGTACAATGTCAATTAAATTCAAAACCATGTATGTCTCTCATGTTAAAATTAGGGCATTTGTTAGGAAACAAATGGAACTCCCAAGAATTAGAATGGGGAATGTGGTAGAGACAATGGTGTATTCATCACACCATTTCCTTTGTTTTCTGTATGTACAAAAAAACTATATTCTTAGCTACCTTGCATCTAGGTGGGGCCATTTGATAGTTCAGGCTAATGGAATGTAGGCAGAATGATGAACTATACTTTTACCTTGAGGCCTGACTTCTAAAACCATTGTGTAATAACCTATCATTCATTCAATAATTTATTCATTCATAGTTTCATTTTTTCTCTCCTCTCCCTCTCCTTCCTCTCTCTCTCTCTCTTTCTCTCTCTCTCTCTCTCTCTCTCTCTCCCTCTCTCACTCTCTCTCTCTTTCTCTTTCATATCACACAAGAAAATACTATGGTTCATATATACAACAGAATATTACTCAGCTATTAAAAAAATGAAATCCTACCATTTGCAATGACATGGATGGACTACAGGTTATTATGCTGAGTGAAATGAGTCAGGCGGAGAAAGATAAATACCATATGATTTCACTTATATGCAGAATCTAGGGAACAAAAAGAACAAACTAATCAAAAACAGACTCACAAATATAGAAGACAATCTGGAGATGGCCAGAGGTGTGGGGTGTTAGGGGGCTGGGAGAATGGGGTGAAGAGTTAAAGAAGTACGAATTAGTAGTGGATAGATGGTCACGGGGATGGGAGGCAAGGCATACGGAATGCAGTTAACATTAATGTAATAGCTAGATGGAGAGCCAGAGGAGAGAAAGAGCAATTAGGGAGATTATTTTGTAAACTATATAAATTTCTAATCAATGTAGTGTATACTTGAAACTAATAATAAAATTAAATTCAAAAAAAAAATTATGGAGTCACTCTATTAATGGAGCCCAGATCCCTGAATTGCTACATGAAGAGAGCCACCTAAGAAGGCCTCCCATCAGGAATCGGACTACAACAGGAAAAAAAAAGGTAAAACTTTTGATTTTGGTTAAGCCACTAAAATTTGGGGGTTGGTTTTTAGAGCAGTTAGAATAACCCTAAATAATACAATGCAAGCCTTCAAATGTCTGCTCAGCAAGATTTGAGAATTCTTTCACACCTTGGCTACTATGTATCTCCCATTCTTTCCCTTTTCTAATGAGAGAGTTTACTGAAGTTATTACATCCTTGCTTCACCAATGGATATGTGGTCTGGAGGAGTGGGTAGATAGCCTGTATTTTAGTTCAGAAGTTACTAAAAATGTAACATATGAACCTACTAGAGCATAATGTTTATCATCCAAACATCTTGGATTTTGAATTTGATATTATTTGGAACTACAGTTTATCCCCCTTGATGAGGAGTGAGTGTGTTCTAGATGTTGGAGGAAGAGTGAAATTGATATGTGATGACAAGAAAAGCAGGCTATGGCAGAGACTGGCTTAGATATTTACCAATCTCTTTTTATCTCCCTTGGGGTCTAGCCTTTCTTGTATTTTGGTGGAGACACATGACTATTCTTGGTCAATGGAATGAGGACAATTTCTAGGACTAATCCCTAAAGTCTCCTTTCAAATCTTCAGCTCATTCTCTCTCCCATGCCCATGTGAATAGATGTGAGGAAGTTTTGAGATGGCAGAACTCCATGATGTAATGAGCTCAGATCCTTGTGCCATGACTTGGAGAAGAGTTATCTATGATTGTTAGAAAAAAAAATATTAAGACACTGAGATTAAATAACCTACCTGTTCCAGTGCCTAATACTGTCAGGAATAATATAAGAATAAATGAGAGGATTCAGAAGATTCGGAGAACCCTAGACTTCAAAAAATTAGAGAAAGCATAGAGAAGAATTAAGATTACCTTTGACCCCCTAGTATCACCAAGACTTTCTTGCCAACAGAAGAAATCCTTCCCCCAGTCAACTTTACTTTAGGACCCTTGTAACAACCTCTTTTGAGACAGTGACATTGTACATGAATGGCAATTTTCCTCATGCCCCACTGTTAAGAGCTCTCATAACCACTGGAACTATAACTGGAGTTAAATACAAGGGGACACATTTCAAGGTCATATCTTGGGTTAAAATCATTATGTACCAAAATAATCTCAAGATTCTTAATTATCTCAACAAATTCCTAGAGAATAGGTGTGGAAATGTATTCTGAGGATGAGATATCAGAGAGGAACACAATTTTATTCAAAATACATTTAATGATATGGGTACATTTACTAGAGATTCTGGATTACTGGTGTTAATCTAAAGAGCTGTGAGTATTTCTATGTGCTTGTGTGATTGACTGAACTCAGTTTTGGGCTATACTAAATAAATTTAAGATGCAAGAAATTCCTAGTTATAATAAAGGGAAAATAAATACAAATTCTTTTGGAAACAACAGAATTGGAATGGGATCACCATGTGTAACATACTCACCCATCCTTTAAATCTGTCCTACAAGAGGTTCCAGAAGATTCTTTTTATCACGACATCAAGAAATCCACTGATGAATGTAGCACCAGTATCTGTGAAAAGTGCTGTGATGGGTATCTTCCCTAGATTGAGGATGAAGGGAGCAGATGCTACCACTAAACAGAGCTTCTAATTTCAAAGACTATGATGGCTTCTCAAAGTGGTAGATGCCAAATAGCAGCACTTGACAGCTGGATACAATGTAGACAGGGTGAATGGAATCAACAAGGCCAGATTTTTAATCGTATTGAATTGACCATCAAGGATATTTGGTAAAAGAAAACTAATTATTGATTACCTAGGACTGAAACAGATGGAAAGCTCACTAATGTCTTATTTGACACTAAAATTGAAAACAATTCTAAATTTGGTTACAAGATTCTAATTTGAACTATCAAAATAATGAGTCACTGCCCCTTGATCAGGTCACAAACATAAAGCTAGTTAACAAACTCACCACCTTTGAATAAAAGGGTGACAGGAAAGACTCTGTGATAAAATCATATGAACTTATGCCATTATCAATGAGCCTTTACCTCAGAAATTATATCTTTCAGGTATTACTGGACATTAGCTCTAAGAAAAAGTTAATCTCCAAGAACTCAGAACACCACTGTACTTCTCTGATAAAAGAGGAAATTTATAAGCTCAGTTGATAGATGGAGTTTTGGAGGTCAGTAGATCTCTGAATCATCTAGTAGTTACTACTCCAGTGCCTGATATGTAATTGGAAGAGACATACTCAGCAGTGAGAGCAGAATACCAATTTTGGCTTCCTGACTAATGGAGAGATGGCTCCCCTTTCTTACCAAAATAAAAACAATGCCCAGAGAAATCAAAGTGATTAATGGCACCATCAAATGTTTGAAATACGTACATCTTTTCCTATCTTCATTTAAGTCATCTGTTTGGCCTGTGCACAAAACAAAGTAATCTTGGAGTAAAGCAATAAATTTTGAATTATGTTAAGCTTAATCAGATGGTGACTACAATTGCAGCTGCAGTTTAGACAAGTCAATTTTCTGGTACAAATGTATATAATCTCCAGCACTTGGTATACAACTATAGTGCTGGCAAATACTTTTCCTCCCACCCCAATAAATAGTGAACAAATAAGTTAAATTTTATCTGGTAGATACACCATTAAACATTTACCATATCGCCTCAGGGGTATATTAACTCTCCAGATTTGTGCTATAATTTAGT
The DNA here is from genome assembly GCF_000325575.1 of Pteropus alecto. NCBI lineage: Eukaryota > Metazoa > Chordata > Mammalia > Chiroptera > Pteropodidae > Pteropus > Pteropus alecto. The sequence goes on from NW_006440128.1 coordinate 213,119, forward strand.
TCATAGGGAATTGGTCATTTCATAATGCCACAGGACATCACACTTGTTGACAGCATTTTAACAAGACCAGGTAAGCAAGAAGTAGCAGCAGTTATCTTAGATACCTTGGTCAGACACATGCTAATAAGAATGTAGGATAAATCCCATGAAAATATGGAAGCCTAAAAATTGATAGAGTTTACTGGGGTTCCAGTGGCCTGGACAATAATATGATAATCCTTCCAAATTAAAAGATGAGCCCCTCCACCTTACTCCTCTAAAATTTAAGAAAGTGGTACAATAATTTATGGGACTCTATATAAACCATATTTGGGTATGCTTCTCTAACTCATATATCAAATAACCTATAAAGCTTTGGTTAGAGGTTAAAAAAGAACGTATACAGAAATCTCCAGACATTTCAGACTACAATGTTGTGCAATCAACTTTGCCACTTAGCTACTATGTCCCAGCCCATCCAAGTTTTGAAGTACATTGGTTTGTATGAAATTCTGTACAAAATCCAAGTGAATGCCTCATAAGAGGTTGACAACAGAGACTCCTGGCATTTTAAAGCAAAACCATGCCTCTTCTAGTAAATATCCTCCATTATGGAAACCACTTTTGACTTATTGGTTGTCCATGCTAGAAATCGAATGCGTGACAATGAAAAGCCTTCTGAACCTTGAAGTTATCACAAAATATATATGCCAGGGAGTATTCTATTACCAAATGGAAGTGGTACTGAGTAATTGTGCTTGGAGGCACATGTGAATTGTATGAGCAGCAGCAGGGGGCTTACAATACTAGTGTGCCTACTTCCATCATACTGCCATCACTTCTTTTACATATATGTGTGCGTGTATTTCATATAAGTATTACACTGGTTAAGAATTATATACATATATATATATATATATATATATATATATACGTATATACATATATATATATGGATTCAATGGAGAAATTTTTAAGAGGAAGAAAAAAAAATGAAGCCTCACTTAAGAGTGACTCTGAACAATATGCTAGTACCTTCCTAAAGTATATTGCTTCAACAATTCAGTCCCACTCATTGGTGGCCCTGAAGAACAATAAAGAAAGGAACTCCTTCCCATGTTCAGAACTTGAGCAGAAATATGGTTGTCCAGTCTGTAAGGTGAGATTATCTGAGAGATGGATCTACACTAATTAACGGGTATCAGATAATGGTTTGTTCATATTGTCTGGGACTTAGCCATATTGTCAGAGATTGGAGGATTAGTAACAAAAGTCTGGAGAAGAAATATGTAAATTGGTATTTTATCATTGGCCATGACTGTGATTGTATGTGTCCTTTTTGAATAACAACCAAATGACCCATCTTTACAGAAAAAAAATTGCCAATAATCCAGTGGACAAAATGACAAGTCATGTACATGACAAGTCTCTTTTCTTAGTCTCCACAATGTTTTCTCAACAAGGTTATGGATAAAGTGATAGCAACAAAGATGGTGATTCTCTATAGTCTCACCTTGACAAGCTGAATTCACTATAGTTCTTTTTCAGTTCCCATGCAAGTTATTTATTTCTGCAGAATAATACACACTAAAATCTAGTAGACTAAAATAAAAATAATTTATTTAGCTCACAAATTTGCAATATGGGCATGGATTTAAATAGAAACTGCCTCTCTGTTCCAAGCAGTATAGCTGAGGCAGCTCAAATGGAGACTAGCAGCTTCACTTCCAATATGCCACATTCATGGCTTATAATTGCAGTTGACACTTGACTGTGAGCTCAGCTGTGGCTGAAGTTTAGGGGTTTCAGCTCCTATCCACATGGGCTTCTCCATGAATTGCTTAGCTTCTTCATATCGTGATTACTGGATTCCAAAAGTGAGCATCCCAAGAAAAAGCCCTCTTTGTGACCTAGCCTTGGAATGCACATAGTACAATTTCTGTCATACTATATTGGCAAAGTCAGTCAAAAAAGTTTACTCAGGATCAAGGGAAAAGGATATAGACTTCATTTCTTGATGCAGTAGTGCAAGTCATTTTATTAAAAAGGCATACAGAATGAAAGACATTCTTGTGGACATTGCTGGAAAAAAAAATATGCTCTTGTGCCTAAACTGGCAATGGTAGGAAACAACTCTGAGTATCAAACACAAATACTTGCAGATGGAGAATATTGTATCTCTTCTATCATAAAGACAACAGCAGTCTGTCCTCACTGGAATAAGTAATTTGAACGTGGATTTTTCTTCCTTTCACACCATCCATTAACTTAGTGAATGCCTTATGTAACAAAGATATGTTAGGAATTTTGACCTTTTTCATCAAAATAAATAAGACTATGAGGCCATAATTCTGGGAAATTACTGTTTGTATCTTGAACTTCATTTCACTGAGGTAGTAGGCCAAATGAAATTTTGGAGTTACCTAATGGAAAATACAGTATGGAAGCAACTGGGTCCTTGAAAGGCAATAACCAATAAATGGTGTTGTTTCTCCCATAGCCACACTTGCAGTTATCCCTGCCTGGCTTGTTACATTACCTCTTTCAAATATTTGTATCAACTTCTTTAACTGCTTGCCTGTTGAGATGACCTTAGATGAAGATCTACACTAATTCATGGCAGTAGATAATTGTTCAAGTAGATAATTGGTCAGAAATTGGGACAGAACTTTGTTTATGCTTTGATGAAATCTGGAGAAGTCTAAAATATCTTCCCAGCCTTGTCAACTCTGAAAATATTATTGAAAAATGTAAACTCCCCACATCTTTCCTCAGCACCTCTAACTTCTCATCCTTCTTCCTTTCTTTGCTTTTGTTCATAGTATTTAACACTAAATACTATGTTGTTCTTTATTCTATTTCCAAGTATACCACATTTTGTTGTGCTTTGCTTTACTGCACTTCACAGATAATGAGGTGGTTTTTTTTTGTTTTTTGTTTTTTGTTTTTTACAAATCGAAGGCAAGACCATCCACTAGGAAAAAGATGATAACTCACCTTATTGTGATACTTGCTTTATTGCAGTGGTCTAGAACCAAACCTGCACTATCTCCAAGATATGCCTGTATTACCTATCTCATCACAGTAGATTTTTTTTTCTGTTTTCTTCACTGATATATTCCCAGCACCTAGCATGGTATCTGGTAAATATAAAATATTCAATAAATATTTATAGTTTAAATTATCAAGGAGAAATATGATTTCTGCTACAAATCGTTGTAAAAGAGAAGTATGTTTCAAACACAGTTAATGGAAGATCACAGAAACTCCACATAGAAAGGAACATTATTCACAAATATAACAGGAATAAAAATTTGATTTCCCCTAGTGCTATGGTCTGAATGTGTCTCTCTAAAATGTATACAGACATACCTCATTTTATTGTGCTTTACTTTATTGCACTTCTCAGATATTGCGTTTTTCTGCATTAAGCAAGTCTATTGGTGCCAATTTTCCAACAACATTTATTCACTTCATGTCTATGTCACATTTTGGTAATTCTCACAATATTTCAAACTTTTTCATTATTATTATATGTATGGTGATCTGTGTTAGTGATCTTTGATGTTACTATTATAATTGTTTTGGGGCACCATGAATCATACCCATATAAGATGGTGAACTTAATTGATAAATGTTGTGTGTGTTCTGACTGCTCTACCCACTAACCATTCCCAAGTCTCTCTCCCTCCTCTTGAAGCTCCCTATTCTGAGACACAGTGATATTGAAATAAGGCCAGTTCATAACCCTACAGTGACCTGTAAGTGTTCAAGTGAAAGGAAGAGTCAGACATCTTACTTTAAATCAAAATATAGAAATGATTAAGCTTAATCACCAAGGCATGTCAAAAGCCAAGTCAGGCCAAAAGCTAGGCTTCTTGAACCAAAGAGTTAGTCAAGTCAAGAATGCATAAGAAAAGTTCTTAAAGGAAATTAAAAGTGCTACTCCAATGAGTATAAAAATAAAAAGAAAGTGAAACAGACTTATTGCTAATACGGAGAAAGTTTTAGTGGTCTGGATAGATGATCAAACCAGCCACCACATTTCCTTAAGCCAAAGCCTAATCCGAGGAAAGGCTCTCTCTTCAATTCTATGAAGGTTGAGAAAGGTGAGGAAGCTATAGAAGTAAAGTTTGAAGCTAACAAATATTGATTCATGAGGTTTAAGGAAAGAAGCCATGTCCATAACATAAAAGTGCAAGGTGAAACAGCAAATGCTGATGTAGAAGCTGCAGCAAATTATCTAGAAGACCTAGCTGACAATTAATGGAGGTGGCTACACTAAACAACATATTTTCAATGTAGATGAAACAGCCTTATATTAAAAAAAAAAGAAGCCGTCTAAAACTTTCATTGCTCGAGAGAAGAAGTCAATTCCTAGTTTCAAAGCTTCAAAGGGTAGGCTGACTATCTTATTAAAGGCTAATGCAGCTGGTGGCTGTTATTGAACCCAATGCTCATTTACCATTAAGAACATCCTAGGCTAAGCAGGGTTAGGCCTGGTTAGTAGTTGGATGGGAGACCACCTCGGAATACCAGATACTGTAGGCATTAAAAAAATAAAATAAAATCATAGAACTCTTAAAAATTATGCTAAATTGTGCTGTTATACCACTTGTGCTCTATAAATGAAACAAAGCCTACATACCAGCATACCTCTTTACAACATGGTTTACTGAATATTTTAAGCTCACTGTTGAGGCCTACTGCTCAGAAAATAAAAAAAAAATGCTTTCAATATATTGCCACTCATTGACAATTTACCTGGTCATTCAAGAGCTCTGATGGAGATGTACAACAAGATTTGTGCTGTTTTCATGCCTGTTAACACAGCATCCATTCTGCAGCTCAAAGAACAAGTAGTAATTTTGACTTTCAAGTCTTACTAGTTAAAAAAAACATATGCCATAAGTCTATAGCTGCCATAGATAATGATTCCCCTGATGTACCTCGGTAAAGTAAATTGAAAACCTCTGAAAAAGATTCACCATTCTAGATGCTATTAAGAACATTCAGGACTTATGTGAAGAGGTCAAAATATCCACATTAACAGAAATTTGGAAGAAGTTAATTCCAACCTTTGACTTTGAGGGGTTCTAGAATTAAAAGTGGAGTCTGAAGATATGATTGAATTACTGTAATCTCATGATAAAACTTGAAGGAATAACGAGCATTTTTTGTTGTTGTCGTTTTTTTTTGTTTTTGTTTGTTTTTATTTGTTTTTTGTTTGTTTGTTTGTTTTTTTATGGATGAGCAAATAAAGTGGTTTCTTGAGATGGAAACTACTCCTGGCAAAGATGTTTTTGAAATGACAACATAAGATTTAGAATATTACATAAACTTTGTTGATAAAGTACCAGCATGATTTAAGAGTACTGGCTCTAAGTTTGAAAGTTCTACTGTGGGTAAAACACCATTAAACAACATTGCATGCTACAGAGAAATTGTTCATGAAAAAAAAAGTCAGTTGACATGGCAAACTTCATTATTGACTTACAGTAAGAGATTGCTATGGCCACCCCAATTTTCAGTAACCACCATCCTTATCATCAGCAGGCATCAATATTGGGGCAAGACCCTCAAATAGCAAAAAGGATTATGACTTACTGAAGGCTCAAAGGATGATTAGCATTTTTAGCAATAAAGTGTTTTTTTTAAGGTATGTACATTCTTTCAGACATAATGATATTGAACACTTTATAGACTATAGTATAGGGTAAATGTAACTTTTATATGTACTAGGAAACCAAAAAAATAAAAATAAAACTGTGTGACTCACCTTATTGTGATACTCACTTTTTTGCAGTGGTCTGGAAACCTCAATATTGTAGAGGTATGCCTGTATTTTGAATCCTAACCTCCCCAAATAGTGGTATTAAGATGTGGGGCCTTTGGCAAGCAATTAGAAGAGCAAAGCCTTACATAATAGGATTAGAGTTCTTATCAAAGAAGCTCCAGAAAGATTACTATGTTAAGATACAAAGAGAAGTCTGTGACCCAAAAGAGGGCACTCATCTGACCATGCTGACACCCTGGTCTTGAACTTCCAGATTCCAGAACTGTGAGAAATAAATTTCTGTGCTTTGTAAGCTATACCATCTGTGGTATTTTATAAGAGCCCTAATAGACTAAGATACCTAATAAAGAATGTGAATCAGGTAATTTTCCAGAATCCAAAGAACATAGAAAGGGTAAGGAAGAAAGGCAGCTATAATAATTGGCCTCTTAACCAATTATGAAGTGAAGATTATAATAGCCATGTGGTATGTTTGTGTTTGTTCAATTTAAATTTTAATCCACAGGCTTTAGATTTAAACATATATGACTGACCTAGAGAACAAATGACCAACATCCAGAGATCCTGTACTTAAAATTGTTAGACCTTGCATTATATTAAATAGGATCTTATTGTGCTGTTTCCAGAAACAGATTAAGTAGGTAGCCTACACTAGACTATAGTGAACATGTGCTACTCATAGCTGCCTAACAGCCTTTTACACCTGATAATTTTCCACATTGCAAGTTCCACCTTCATAAGATAGTACACAGAAAATTCTGTTCCTCAGTCTCCTATGTAGCTAGTATACAGGAATTAGAACTAAGTTCTACCAAATTGACACACCTATGCAAGACTTGTAAATGAACAATGTGTGGAAACAGACTCTGGTTGGGCATCCATTTATCTGGCTTAGATGTTGGCATAGATAGTCACAAAAGCAGTTTCTTTATCTGGCAGTTTTGCAATGTGATTCTGTACGTTGTTTTAAAAAGCTCAGTTTCCAGCCAGTTTTCCCTAGTTCTCTGAGAGATTCTTTAAAACATGGCTGCTAAAACTAGACAAAATGGATTCTGTTTTTTTGCAATTTAAATCCCTAATTGATACATTCTTTCACAACAATTACAGAATTATTATCTCTTTGTGTTTATATCAATTTTTCTGGTAAATATTTCAAAACTATCATGCTAGAACCTACGGGTTATAGCTATATATTCTTAGTGCAATACCCCTGTTAGCAATTTAAAATAATCCTTCTTTGAATTCAATGTGTTTCCCCTTGAAATTCATTTCAAATTAACATTACTACACCTGATATTTGCCAGGTATATCTTTTTACATTCTTTTATTTCCACTGTTTCTATCATTATGTTTAAGACTTTTTCTTATGCCGAATTTTTCAGTATCCAAGATGAGAGTGTCTTTCCTTATGGAGCAATTTAATTATTTTATGTATATTATGATTAATACCAAATTTGGACTTATTCCTGCCATGTATTTTTTTTTCTATTTCAAATGTTTTTTTGCTTTAATGTTGTTGGTGCTATTGTTTTATCATACACTGGTGTTATTTTTTTTTCCTTTCTCTATCCAGTGTAAGATGATTAATGTTTTGTTTATTCTATTTTTTCTACATTGCTATTCTTTTAACATTCATAGTTTTTTTTTTAATCTATTTTTTTATGGTGACATTGGTTAACAAAATCCAGTAAGTTTCAGGTGTACAATTTAACAGTAAGGCATACATATATTGCATTGAGTGTTCACCTTCCATAGTTAGATTTCTTTCTGTTAACACATATTTGACCTCCTTTACCCCATCTACCTTCTCCCTCCTCCCCCACCCTACTAGTAACCACTAGTCTATAGTCCGCTGCTAACCACTAGCCTATAGTCCATATCCATGAGTCTTCGTTTGTTTGTCCTGCTCATTTGTTGCTTTTACGTTTATATCCCACATATAAATAATATCAACTTTTTGTGTCTGGCTTATTTCGCTTAGCATGTTTATCTCGAGGTCCATCCATGTTGCCACAAATGGCAGTATTTCATCTCTTCTTATGGCTAAGTAATATTCCATTGTACCAGAGCTTCTTTAGCCAATCATCTTTCATAGGATACTTCAGTTGCTTCCACATCCTGACCACCATGAATAACATTCTCAAATTTTAAATAAACATTATTGTAATTTTCTAGAGCAGTTTGGCAAACTTTGGCCAAATAAAACTATGATAAAATTAAAATTCAGACTACTTTTTTTTTTACTGCCCATGTATTAACAATGTCTTTTACATTTTAAATTGTATTTTATAAGTATTTTATATAGATGGCAACATAATATGACTCTTAGCCTCCCAAGCCCAAAATATTTACTATCTGTTTCTTTAAGGAAAAGATTGCTTACCCATGGTTTAGAGTTAATAACTATCCATATCCTCCCACTAAATTAAACAAAAATTTTGGCTTACTTTCTCTTTTTTCTTCCTTTCTTTAATTCATTCAATAAACACACCAACAACTATGTGCCATGAACCATACTGGATATTGTGAGTAGAACATTTTAAAATTTAGGATTTTAATTTTAGGTGGTCATTAATTTTATTTTACTTTAAGAATTAATCCATATTTAGACTAAATGACTCTTTTAGCTGATGTCATTGATAATTTCTACTTCATATAATTTATGTTATCTTTTATTATTTTTTTAAATTTTATTGATATTCATTCTTGGGAAATTTTTCAGAGGGAATGTGTAGGAGAAAAATTTTCTAATTCATTACATGTGTCAAAAATATTTGTTTCCCTGTATTCTCGAATGTCTGTTTTTCTGGGCATGATTTTCTTTTGTAGATAATTATAATTTTCTTTCCTAGAGGCATTTAGGATTTTATTTTCATCCTTAGAATTCCAAAAATTCAACCACGTATATTTGAATGACTACATGTTTTAAATAATTTTCCCTTGCAACAGACCAGTTCAATCTGAATATTTGTGTCTTTTGTGATAACAAAATTTTATTCTACTATCAGATGGATTATTTCTTCATTTGTTTTGTTGTATTTTATTTGTTCTCATTCCCTGAAACTATTATATAGACATTGGCACTTCTGGATAAAAAGTCTGAGGAGAGAAACATGGTGAAATGAGAAATGTCCCCAGATTTCTTCCCTTGAAATAACAATAAGCTGAATATCTAAAACTCAACAACAACAACAACAACAAAAAAAACATAACTGCACACAAGCATGTCTGACCGTGATATGTGCACGTACCACAGGGCAGAACTCCGTGTGTCCTGCAGTGAACTGGGAAAAAGCAAAGAAGCTGCCTCTCGCAGCCTGAACTCACAGCAGGAAGAGGGTGTGAAGACTTCCCTGAATAGCCCTGCCTGGGAGAGCTGTGAGCTCCACGCAGCTGGTAGCAGTGCCCAGGCATCAGAGCAGAAAGCAGAGAAGTGGGGATGGCAGACAAGCAGGAAGGGCAGAGAAATGACAGCTGAATTTTACCAGCCGCAGATGCATAACAGGCTGAGCTGCAGCCTCCATCCCCTAACCCAGAGGGCCCCCCCCGCCATTTCCTCCGAGAACTGCGGAGCCCCAGGGGAATCTGAACAAATGCTACTGAATCGGAACCTAATATTGACAGGGACTGAGACTGAGGGTAGCAAGTGAGATTGAATATCTATAAGAAAAAAAAAAGGCATCATTCAGACGTTATATAAAGCAGGGATCCAAGATGCTTAGATGCCACCTACTGGAAACCAAAAGAAAAATACCTTCTTTGCAACAGGCTAAAGAGAGACCTTTATATAATAAATCTTCTTTCAGAAAAAAAAAAAAAATAGAATACACTTCCATAATGTCTAGGCAGAGAAAAAGTCCATTAAACGCCATGAACAACCAAGGTGACAAGGCATCTCAGAAAGAAAGAGAAAAATCTCCAGAAAATAAGCTTACAGACATAGAAATATGCAAAGTAAATGACAGAGAATTGAGGATGGTACTTCTGAAAAACTCAGTGAGATCCAAAGCAATTCATATTAACAATTTCAGGATTTGAAAAAAACTAGATGAGGGCATGGGGAAATAGAGTCGACCAAATGGAGGAAAGGATCAGTGATAGCGAATACCTAGAAATAAATCAGAAATCTAGAAAAAAAATGATAAGGAAGAAGAGAGAAACCAAAAAATGAAAAATAATGAAAGAAAAAGACAAGAACTAACTGATACCATTAGGAGAGGAAACATAAGAATAATGGGCATTCTCGAAGGGAAGAAAAAGGAGCAGGGATTAGAAAGCATTTTCAGACAAATGGTTGACAAGAATTTGCCAAATCTAAAGAATGAGCTGGAGGTTGGAATTCAAGAAGTCAACAGAACACCTAATTATCTTAACCCAAAAGGGCCTTCTCTAAGACACATTGTATTAAAATTATCAAAAATCAACGACAAAGACAGACTTCTCAAGGCAGCTAGGGAAAAGAAGATGGTAACCTATAAAGGAAAACCCATTAGATTATCATTGGACTTCTCGGCACAAACCTTACAAGCCAGAAAGGAATGGAATCAAACATTTAAACTATTAAGTGAAAGGAACTACTAGCCAAGAATAATGTATCCAGCTAAGCTCTCCTTTAGATATGAAGGAGAAATAAAGACATTTCCAGACATACAAAAATTGAGGGAATTCTCCATAACAAGGCCTGCATTACAGGAAATACTGAAAGGAGGCAGGTCGCCTAAAACAAAATGACAAAAACAATACATAATTGGGAGTAAGATGACTAGCAGGCAGATAGAAGCAAAGGAGTGCAACTCTTGATAAGAAAAAGGCATTATAAGGTTAAAAAATAATAACAAAAAAAAAAGATTTGCAAGATAGTAATGAACATTGAACATACTTAGGGATATATTGAGACAACAATAACTGAAAATGGGAGGCTTTGAATATCCAAATTGTCAAGGGGGAATGGAAATAAGGGACACACAGAAGAAAATGAACAAATATATAGATAGATAGATAGATGATAGATAGATAGATAGACAGACCTAAATACTCCCACTTTCATATATGGACAGATCACCCAAACAGAAAATCAATAAGGAAATAACATCATTCAATGACACATTAGACAATCTGGACATAGTTGACATTTGCAGAGCCTTTCATCCCAAAACAGCTGTTTATACATGCTTCTCTAGTGCACATGGAACATTCTCAAGGATTGACCACATATTGGGACACAGAGATAGCCCCAACAAATATAAGAGAGTTGAAATCATACCAACCATATTCTCTGATCATAATGCTCTGAAACTAAAGATCAACTGACAAAAGAAAGTGGGAAAAACTATAATTATATGGAGATTAAACAACATTCTACTGAAGGTAACTGGGTCAAAGAAAGAATAAAAAGAGAGATCAAGAGAGACATAGAAACAAATTATAATAGTATTTACAATATATCAAATTTTTTGGGACACGGCAATAGCAGTCATAAGAGGATAATTCATATCATTGCTGGCCGATCACAAAAAAATCAAGAATGACCTCAAATAAACAACCTAACACTTCATCTTAAAATACTAGAAAAGGGAAAACAAATGAAGCTTAGTGTCAGCAGAAAGAAAGAAATAATCAAAATTACATAAGAAATAAATGAAATTGAAAACAAACAAACAAAAACAATAGAAAAAATAAATGCAACGAAGAGTTGGTTCTTTGAGAAAGTTAATAAAATTGACAAATCTCTGGCTAGACTCACTGAAGAAAAAAGAGAAAGGACATAAATAACAAAACCAGGAATGAAAGAGAGGAAATGACGACAGACACCATAGAAATACAAACGGTCATACAAGAATACTGTGAAAAAATTATATAACACCAAATTTAATAACCTAGAAGAAATGGACCAGTACTTAGAAAAATACAACCTTCCTAGACTGAATAAAAAAAACTGAAAAATCTAAATAGACTGCTCAGCAGCATGGAAATGGAAACAATCATCAATAACCTACCAAAAAGTAAAACTCCAGGACCAGATGGCTTCACAAGTGAATTCTACCAAACATTCAAAGATTTAATGCCTAGTCTCCTCAAACTTTTCCAAAACATCGAAGGCGGGAAATACTTCCCAACTCATTTATTAGGCCAATATTACTCTGATACCAAAACCTGGTAAAGATAACGCAAAAAAGAAAACTGCAGTCCAATATATCTTATGAACATAGATGCAAAAATCCTAATAAGATTCTAGTGAACTGAATATAGCAACATATTCAAAAGCATATACACCACGATCAAGCTGGCTTCAAACCAGGGGCACAAGAATGGTTCAACATACACAAATTAATTCATGTTATACACCACATGAACAAACTAAAATTTAAGAATTATTTGTTCATATCAATAGATGCAGAAAAAGCCTTTGACAAGATGGAGCACCCATTTATAATCAAAACACTTAACAAAATTGGTATAGAAGGAAAGTACCTTAACATAATAAAGGCCATATATGAGAAACTCTCAACCAACATTATACTTAATGGAGAAAAACTAAAAACCTTCTCTCTAAGATCAGGAACGAGGCAAGGCTGTCCACTATCGCCACCCTTATTCAATATAACATTGGAGGTCCTAGCAAGTGCAATCAGGCAAGAGAAAGATATAAAAGGCATCCAAATAGGAAACGAAGAAGTCATACTCCCACTGTTTGCAGATGATATGATTCTTTATATAGAAAACCCTAAAGACTCCACAAGAACACTACTAGAAACAATAAGCAAATATAGTACAGTTTCTGGATACAAAATCAACTTTCAAAAACCCATAGGGTTTCTATACTCTACTAATGAAGTGTTATCAAAAGAAGTGGAAAAAATAATTCCTTTTGCAATTGCAACAAAAAGAATAAAATACCTAAGAATCAATCTAACAAAACATGTGAAGGATCTATAGAGTGAAAATTATAAGACCCTGTAAAAGAAATTGAAGAAGATACAAAGAAATGGAAAGATATTTCATGTTCTTCTATTGGAAGAATCAACATAGTTAAAATGAACTTATTACCTAAAGCATTATACAGATTCAATGTATTCTCTACTTAAAACCTATCAGCATTTTTTAAAGAAATAGAACAAAACATCATCAGATTTGTATGGAAACACAAAAGACCCCAAATTGCCAAAGCCATCCTGAGAAAAAAAATGAGGCTAGAGGCAGCACTCTGCTCGATTTCAAATTATACTAAAAGGCGACAATAATCAAAATGACATGATTTGGGCAGCAAAACAGACACTTGGACCACTGGAACAGAATTGAGAGTTCAGAAATATACCCATATTTATATGGACAAATAATTTTGGACATAAGTGTCAGAAACATACAGTGCAGAAAGAAAAGCCTCTTCAATAAATGATGCTGAGAAAATTGGAAAGCCACCTGCAAAACAATGAATCTAGACTGTTGTCTATCACTACGCATCAAAATTAACTCAAAATAGTTTTAGGACCTGAATATAATCCCTAAAACAATAAAATGCATAGAAGAAAACACAGGAATGGAACTCAAGGACCTTGGACTTGAGTTTGACCTCAAAGGTAAGAGAAGTAAAAGCTAAAATAAATGTTGTCTACATCAAACTAAAAGTCTTCTTCTCAGCCAAAGAAACTGTCAACAAGGTAAAGAGACAATCATCTGAATGGAAAAATATATTTGCAAACTACATCTCTGATAAAAGCCTAATATCCAAAATATACAAAGACCTCATACGACTCAATTTCCCTAATAGCTAGTGATATTCAGCATCTTTTCATATATATGTTGTCCATTTGTATATCCTCTAGGGGCAAGTGCCTGTTCAGGTCCTCTGCCCATTTTTTGATTGGACCATTTGTTTTTGTTGTTGTTGTTGTTTTCTTCTATGCAGTTTTCTCAATTGTGTCCAATGGTCCGTGTGTTTGTTTTGCTGCCAATACCATGCTGTTTTCATTAATGTTGCTTTGTAGTATAATTTGAAGTCGGGCAGAGTGATGCCTCCAGCCTCATTCTTTTTCTCAGGATGGCTTTGATAATTCGAGGTTTTTGTGCTTCCGTAGACTGTTGTCTATCACCACACACCAAAATTAACTCAAAATGGATTAAGGACCTGAATATAAGACCTGAAACAATAAAATGCATAGAAGAAAACATAGGAACTAAACTAAGGACCTTGGACTTAAAGAGGATTTTATGAATTTGACCTCAAAGGCAAGAGAAATAAAATCAAAAATAAATGAATCGGACTACATCAAACTAAAAAGCTTCTGCTCAGCAAAAGAAAAACGTCAACAAGGTAAAGAGATAACCATCCAAATAGGAAAATATATTTGCAAGCAACACCCCCAATAAGGGCCTAATTTCCAAAATATACAAAGAACTCATATGACTCAATAACAACAAAAAATGAAACGATCCAATCAAAAAATGGGCAGAGGATCTGAACAGACACTTCTCCCCAGAGGACATACACATGGCCAACAAACATATGAAAAGATGCTCAACATCGCTCACTATTAGAGAAATGCAAATTAAATCTGATGATTTTTTGTTCTATTTCTTTAAGAAATGCCGATTGAATTTTGAAGGGGATTGCACTAAATCTGTATAATGCTTTAGGCAATAAGGTCATTTTAACTATGTCGATTCTGCCAATCCAAGAACATGGAATATCTCTCCATTTCTTTGTATCTTCTTCTATTTCTTCAGTAAAGTGGCTGGTAAAAATCAACTGTCATTTCTCTGCCATCTCACTTCTGTGCTCTCTTTCCTGATCACTAGGCCCTGCCACCAGCCTCTTGGAGCTCACAGTTTTCCCAGGCAATGTTGTTCAGAGAAACTGCTGCATTTCCTCCCCTCCTTTACCTCCTACAGGGATCTCAGGCAGCAAGAGGCAGCTTTCCCCCCCACCCCCACAGTCTACTGCCTGACTGACAGGATTCTGACTTCTGGTAGCTCTTATGTGCAGATCCTAGGTTCAGATGTTCTAGTGCACAGGTTTGTTGTTTTTTGTTGAGTTTTAAATGTTCAGCTTATTGTTTTTTCAAGGGGAGAGTTCCGTGGATCTCTCTCACTCTGTCATGTTTCTGACTTCAGTAGTTTCAGTGTTTTTTTGTTGAGTTTTCCATGTTCAGCTTATTGTTTTTTCAAAGGGAGAGTTCTGTGGATTTCTCACTCTGTCATTTTTCTGGCTTCAGTAGATTCTGTGACTATTTTGTAACTACCAATTTGTACTTCTTAATCCCTTCACCTTTTTTACCCACTCTCTCAACATTCCTCCAGTCTCACAATCCCTATTTTGCTCTCTGTGTCAATGAGTCTGTTTCTGTTTTGTTCATATTTTTTTGTTCTTTAGATTTCACAAATAAGTGAAATCTTATGGTAGTTGTCTTTCTTTATCTGATTTGTTTCACTTAGCACAATGTTCTCTAGGTCCATTTATGTCATTGAAAATTATTAGATTTTTTATGGCTGAGTAATATTCCCTTATACAAATGTACCACTTTCTTCTTTATCCAATCATTTATTGAGGGACAGTTAGGTTGCTTCCATATCGTAGCTATTATGAATTACACAACAGTAAGCATGTGGGTGCATATATCTTTTTAAATTAGTGTTTTGGTTTTCTTTGGATAAATACCCATAAGTGGAACCTTTGGATCATAAAGTAGATCAATTTTTAATATTTTGATAAACATTCACACTGTTTTACATTGAGTACGCCAATTTGTAATTCATCCCACCAATAATGTACTAGGGTTCTCTTTTCTACACATCGTCACCAACACTTGTTTTTTGATTTATTGATGCCATTCTGACATGTATGAGAAAATACATTACAGCCATTCTGACATGTATGAGAAAATATCTAACTGTGGTTTTAATTTGCATTTCCCTGATGACTAGTGATATTAAATATCTTTTCATATGTTTATTGGCCATCTCCATGTCCTCTTTGGAGAAATGCTTCTTCAGGTCCTCTGCCCATTTTTAATTGGATTGTTTGATATTTTTGGTGTTAAGTTGTATGGGTTATTTATAAATATTTGGTATTAACTCCTTATCATATGTATCCTTGGTGAATATATTTTTTCATTCAGTAAGTTGTGATTTCATTTTGTTGATGGTTTACTTTGCTGTGCAAACATTAATTTGATGTACTCCCATTTATTATTTTTTTGTTTCCCTTACCCAAGGAGATGTATCAAAATAAATAAATAAATAAATACACATATATTACTAAGAGCAATGTAAGAGAGTTTACTGTCTATGTTTTCTTCTAGAAGTTTTATGGTTTTCTTCTAGAAGTTTTATGGTTTTGGTTCTTATATTTAAGTCTTTAATCTATTTTGAGTTTATTCTTATGTATAGTGTAAGGAGGTGGTCCAGTTCCATTTTTTTTGCATGTATTTGTCCAGTTTTCTCAACATCATTTATTGAACAGACTGTCTTTAGTTCATTGCATATTCTTGCCTCCTTCTTTATAGATAAAATGACCATCTAGTAATGGGTTTATTTCTTGGCTTTCTATTTTGTTCCATTAGCATTTGGATTTTTTTGTTGTTGTTCTTGTTATTTAGTACTTTTTATGATATTCCCTAACCTAAATAAATAATATGAAACAAAGGAAAAATAGTCAACCATGCAGGGGAGTCAGGAATTCTTAAACATAGGCCATAGGGGAAACAAATATTTCAAAACATTTATTTTGCCAAATTACCTGTTAGTGATTTTAGCATAGTCTCAAATAAATGTTACTTTGAATGTGCATATTTTTCAAAGTGTATTTACCTACATTGTATAATGGACCATTTCAACAATCTTGCAATAGGTAGGAGACACTAGAAAGACCTGAGTTGCATCTTGTAAGTTTTTACAAACAAAGCCATATTTCATTATTTTGATAACATTTCATTCACGTTCATTTTTGTCATTTATATATAGACTTATTTATAGGTTATTTTTAAATAAATCATCTTAATAGAAGGTATGGCTCTCTGGCTTGTCCATTTATTCCACAGGACAGACCTGACAGAGTCAGACCACAAATATAAATATCTGAATTAACCTGGACTATCTGTTTTGACCAGAGCTGAAAAAGTTAATTTTAAAACATTTTTTTCCTTTTCAGTTTGTTTCTGTGAAGCTCAATACGAAACACAAAGAGAAGATATTGATTAAGCTCCTGGGAGAATTACACTTACTGGGCCCTCTCTAGCTGTACAAATGAGAAGATTCATTTTACCACATCCCAAACTCAAAAGGCAATTTCATCATTATTATTTTCCAAACAATTTATGATTCTCTACCAAGGTAGTTTCAAGGAACATTTGGTCTGCTACAACTGATCCTTATAGCACAACTATACTATGGAACTTCTGAAAAATGGTCAGAAATAAGAGTTACACTCGAATGCTGCAAATCACTGACACTTTACTGAAGAATGGCATTGTCAAACACTACATCCTTTTCTCATTCTCTAAAACTCAGGTTTCAGATTAGATGCCATTTTTCCCCCCCCGGGAAACATTTCCAGACATTTTGACCACTTTCTTTGTTTGAAGGTCCTCTCCACTGACCTCCCAGACCATCTTATGTTTTTTTTTTCTGTAGAGTAGCAATTATTATTAGTCATTAAAATTGCTTCCAAGATATTAAAAGTTCTACATAAAAGTGGCTATGCTTGTCCCCTTCCCCACTGTATAAGTATTTATCAAAGTAAAGAACAAACAAATGATTGAAAGAATGTATCTGATGTCTAATACTTTTAAGAAGGTAATTTCATTGTTTTTCCATCTGGGAGCCTTGTTGAAACCAATATTATGTGCTAAACATGAAACGTTATGCAGGAATGACTAAAGATTGGAATTGGTATTTACTGAGTACCACCTATATATTAAGCACTGTATAAAATCTCTGACTGGTAAAATTTAATTTATCCTGATTCTTCCACCACCTCTACTAGGTAATTAATATTACTATTTTACATTAACATATGGTAAGATGGAAAAAATTAAGGAACACAAGAAGTTTTGTGTATTTTATCTGGTTCAGCAATTCACTTGTTATTTTTCTACCCGTGCAATGAGAATGGAAATAATTGGGTTCAGTTATCTTCAAAAATTATAATAATACCCCATTGGCACTAATGGACAGATCTTCCAGGCAAAGAATCAATGGGCCTAAAAGACACACTAGAACAGATGAATATAATAGATAATTTCAGAGCATTTTACCCCAAAGCGGCAAAATATATATTCTTTTCAAGTGCACATGGAATATTTTCAAGATTAGACTACATATTAGGACACAAATCAAATTTCAATAAATTTAAGAAGATTGAAATTATATCAACCATCTTCTCTGTTCACAATGGTATGAAACAAGATATCAACAACAACAACAAAAAAAGTGGAAAATACACAAAAACATAGAGACTAAATAACATGCCAGTAAACAATGACTGAGTTATTGAGATCAAAGAAGAAATCAAAAGATACCAAGAGACAAATGAAAATGAAAACACAATAACTCAAAATGTATGGGACACAGAGAAAGCAGTTCTAAGAGAGAAATTCATAGCAATACAGACCTACCTCAAGAAACAAGAGAAAGCTCAAATAAACAACCTGACCTTACAATAAAAAGAACTAGAAAAAGAAGAACAAATAGAGCCCAAAGAAAATAGAAGTAAAGAAATAATAAAGATCATAGCAAAAATAAATGAAATAGAGTCTAGAAAAACAATACAAAATATTAATGAAACCAAGAGCTGGTTCTTTGAAAGGATCAACAAAATTGACAGACCCTTATCCAGATTCATCAAGGAAAACAAAGAGAAGACTCAAATAAATAAAATCAGAAATGAAAGAGGACAAGTAACCATGGATTCCACAGAAATATAATTGATCATAAGAAAATACTATGAGCAATTATATGCCAACACTGGACAATCTGGAAGAATTAGACACATTCCTAGAAACATAATATCCCAAGACTGAGTCAAGAAGAAACAGAAAATCTTAACCAAATGATTACCACCAATGAAGTGGAATCACTAATCAAAAACCTCCCAGCAAAAAACAAAAGTTCTGGGCCAGATATCTTCATAGGCAAATTTTAGCAAACATTAAAAGAAGAATTATCACCTATTCTTCTCAAACTATTCCAAAAATTTCAAGAAGAAGGAAGGCCTCCTAACTCTTTTAATGAGGCCACCAATACCTTGATTCCATAACCAAAAAGAGACATTACAAAAAAAGAAAACTATAGGCCAATATCTCATATGAATATTAATGCAAAAATCCTCAACAAAATATTAGCAAATCAAATTCAGCAATACACTAAAAATATCATACACCATGATCAAGTTGGATTTATTCCTGGGATGCAAGGTTGGCACAATATCCACAAATCAATTAATGTGATACACCACATTAACAAATCAAAAGATAAAACCATATAATATTAATAGATCCAGAAAAGGTATTTGACAAAATCCAGCATCCATTTATGATAACTCTCAGCAAAGAAAGAATAGAGGGAACGTATTTCAACATAATAAAGGACTTATATGACAAACCTACAGCTACATCATACTCAATGGGGA
>NW_006440128.1:234481-237128 GCF_000325575.1 Pteropus alecto
TATATATGGTGTCAGGGGGATATTAGGCTTACCAAGGGGATCACTTCGTAAGTTAATAAATGTCTAACCACTATGCTGTATATCTGAAACTAATATAATATTGAATGTTGACTGCAATTAAAAAATAAAAATAAAAAAATAAAATGAATAAGTAATAATAATAAGGAGAGGCACATTAGCAATTACATCAATACAATAATAATGTCAGGTATCCTCTTAAGCACCTTAGATGCATAACTTCCACGCAGTCCTCAAAATGGCCATGAGAAAATATTAACTTCATTTTACAATGTGGTAAATAAGGCTCAAAGGATTTAAGTAAGTTTCTAGAATCTTGCAGCTAGTAAATGCTGAATCTAAAATTCAAACCCATGTCAGTTTGATTCCAAGGATTGAATTAGAATTTACACTATAATCTATAGTCTTTAAAAATAATCAACATCCCTGTATCTAGGCACAATACATCTTTCAAAAACAACTTTATAAAAATTTAATTTACATACCATACGATTTACTCATTTAAATTATGCGATTAAATAGTATTTAGTGTATTTATGTGGTTATAAAACCATCATGACAATCTAATTTTAGAATATTTTGTCCTCCCAAAAGAAACTCTATATCCATTTATAATTTCAAGCATATTTTAATCCTACTCTGACAAACTACTGGGTTATAATTGACTCTGAAAACAAATAACTTTGTAATATTTATGATAGAGGTTAGGAAGAATGGTATTAAGATGAATATTTTCTATGCCTTTAATATTCTACTGTCATCTGTGCTGGGTATGCATCATAGAACTCTTATTACTCTCCCAGAGAGAGAATAATCATTAAAGAATAAATCCATATTCTAATACTTTTATAGACAACTGCTAGTATCACACATACTGCTGGGTCGACAATGCTGATCTCGAGTAATATCTTAGAAGGAGAGTGAGAAATGCTTTTATGCCATTTCAAATCATGGTCCATGTTCTCTCAGTACAAGGGTTTAACTAACTCTCTTAGCTTACTGAAGGACAACAGAATAGCAAAGAAAATGTTTTAGTTATGAAAATTTAGGTCAGGAACAGACTAGAGGGGATAGATTAAACAATCCATGCAAAACAAAGAGAATTCCATGAAAAAGAAGACCTTTAGGCAACTGAGGAGCAAGTCATGGGTACTAAGCATATGAAAAAGTGAAAAGAAATAAAGGAGAATTCAGAGACACAAAGGGACATTTTTATGACCTGACTAATTGTCCTTAGAGCTGGCACTGGATAGAACTTTATCAAGAGAAACAAACTTCCCTTCACTCTACTGATAAATGTGGTATACAAACCATATTTTTAAAATTAGTTTTGAGTGTACAGTACATTGATTAGACATTTATAAAGTTTATAAAACAATCCCCCTAATTGCTCCTTCTCTCCTCTGCACCGACCACGTTTTTATAAACACAGATCTAGAGGTCTCACCTAGGGAAAGTGACATTCTAATTTTTCCACTATCTCCACTTAACTGGGGAAACAAGATTTATACTGCAAAGCAATTAAATAAGTACTATTTATTGCTTATCACATACTTGTAAACAGCAAAAGCAAACACATAGTAGACTAGTACCTGTAAGGAAATTGCTTATTCATCAAATGGAGTCTGTTTACTCAATGTTATTACAGCCAACTCTGCTTAGTTTATAAATACAATTTTGGGGATAATATTGATAAATTTGCTTCAATTATTTCCACTGTAACATCATATGCTCCTCAAACCTGTAAAGTACAGAGAATCTTCGTAAAGAAACTTAGGTCTACAGTTATAAATTACTGGCAAGAGACCATTAAAAGAAAAGAGAGTTACAAGTTCTTTATTAACTAAAATTAATAATATCTACCATTGTAATTTATCATCATTGCAAAAACATATTGCATTCCAATCAGATAGAGTATAAAAAGTTGTAAGTTCCACAAGTCACAGAGGTAATCAAAATTAGAGTAGTAAACTAGTCAGTAGTATGAATCACTGAGCTCCAAATTCTATGTAGAGGTTTTATAGCAAAAGTATATGATATAATGTTCACTTTGGCAGAACATATACTAAAATTGGAATGATACAGAGAAGATTAGTATTATCTGTGGCCCATACACAAGGATGACACACAAATTCATGAAACGTTCCATAATTTGGGGCCTAAAAGACAAATTAAACCAGCTGAATTTAATAGATATTTTCAGGGCATTTCACCTCAAAGTAGAAAAATTTATATTCTCTTCAAGTGCACATGGAACATTTTCCAAGATAAACCACATGTTAGGACACAAAACAAGTCTCAATAAATTTAGGAAGATTGAAATCATATCAACTGCCTTCTCCGATCACAATGGTATGAAACTAGAAATCAACTATAAGAAAAAAACTGGAAAATACACAAAAACATGGAGGCTAAATAACAAACTATTAAACAGTGAATCGATCAACAATGAGATCAAGGAAGAAATAAAAAGATACTGAGACACAAATGAAAATGAAAACACAATGACTCAAAATCTGTGGGATATAGTGAAAGGAGCAATAAAAGGGAAATTCTTAGCAATACAGGCCTACCTCAAAAAAAAAAAAAAAAAAAAAAAAAAGAAAAAATATAAAAAAAAAGTTTAACC
>NW_006440128.1:237747-240372 GCF_000325575.1 Pteropus alecto
TTAACAAGTTGAAACATAAATATCATATGATCATATCAATAGATGCAGAAAAAGCATTTGGCACAATCCAGCATCCATTTATGATAAAAATTCAAAGTGAGAATAGAGGGAACATACTGTAACATAATTAAGGCCATATATGACAAATGTACAGCTAACATTATACTCAATGGAGAAAAGCTAAAAGCATTTTCTTTAATATCAAGAACAAGACATGGATGCCCACTTTCAGCAATTCTATTCCATATACTATCGGAATTCTTAGTAAAGCAATCAGACAAGAAAGAGAAATAAAAGGTATTCAAATTGGAAAGAAATAATTAAAACTCACATTGTTTGCAGATGATATGATACTGTTTAGAGGACCCTAAAGATTCTACAAAAAGAAAAAAACTGTTAGAACTGATAAATGAATTCAGTAATGTATCAATATACAAAATTAATATTCAGAAGTCGGTTGCATTGTTATATACCAATGATGAACTATCAGAAAGAGAAATGAAAATAATCCTATTTACAATTGCATTAAAAAACTATAAAATACCTGGGAATCAAATTAACCAAGGAGATAAAAGACCTGTTCTCAGAATAGTGTAAGTCATTGAAAAAAGAAATTGAAGAAGATCCAAATAAATGGAAACATATACTGTGCTCATGGGTAGGAAGAATCAACATCAATAAAATGTCCATACTACCCAAAGCAACCTATAGATTCAGTGCAATCGCTATCAAAATACCAATGGCATTTCTCAGAGAACTAGACAAATAATCCTATAATTTACATGGAGCCATAAAAAAATCCGAGTAGCCATGGCAATCTTGAGAAAGAAGAACAAAGTTGGAGGTATCGCACTACCTGATATCAAACTACACTACAAAGCTACTGTAATCAAAACTGCAATGTACTGGCATAAAAACAGATATATTGATCAATGAAACAGAATAAAATGCCTAGAAATAAATTCACTCTCATGTGCTCACTTAATATATAACAAAAAAGGCAAGAATACTCAATTGGGTAAACACAGCCTCTTCAATAGTGTTGAGAAAATTGGATGGATACATGCAAGAAAAGAAAAAAGAAACTGTACCACCTTCTTATGCCATATACAATAATAGACTCAAAACAGATTAAAGATTTAAATGTAAGACCCAAAAACATAAAACTTCTAGAAGTAAACATAGGCAGTAATCTCTCTGTTATTGTCACTAGTAATTTCTTTTCAGACATATCACCTTGGGCAGGGGAAACAACAGAAAAAATGAAGAAATGGGACTATATCAAACTAAAAAGGTATTGTACAGTATAAGAAACCATCAACAAAATGAAAAGACAACGTACTGAATGGGAGAATATATTCACTAATGATACATCTGATAAAGGGTGAATATCCAAATTACATAAAGAACTCATATAACTCAACAATAAGAAAAGCAAATCATGCAATTAAAAAAAGGGGCAGAAGACCTGAACAGATATTTCTCCAAAGAGGAAATACAGATGGCCAATAGACATATAAAAAGATGCTCAAGATCACTAATCATCAGATAATTATAAATTAAATCCACAATGGGGGTAATAGTCAAAATGGCCAAAATGATAGAGGCTTCATTTATTTGCTCTTATGATCACATCAAAGTTGTGAGAGAAACACAGAGCAAACAGCAAACAGTGTCACCTGGGGTCTAGATGAATAAGCCTTAAAACTATGGAGAGAAATAAGAAATTGCCCTCAACAGGAGGAGGTAGAACAGGGCTAGTATATGAGGCTGCCCGGCCCCAAGCTTCTGAGTGGTACAGAGGCTACAGCACCCAGCAGCTGCAGACAACTCTTAAAGGGGCTGTGTCCATGACCGAACTTTGGTGGTGATAGATTTGCTTGCTCTGAGCATCAGCACTGGGTCACCTGCTTCGGGAGGCACCGTAGACATACACAGCAATGCTGAATTGTCTGAGAAAGCGCTAGAGGCAAGGCTTTTCCCAGGCAGAAGTACAGGCAGTATCCATCGTTCCTCTGTGGAGTCCCCACCTCTCCAAGTGTGCAGACACAGCACCACCATAGCTGAGATGTCATCACACTGGATAACAGAGGTCACTCCACCCAGAGGATTCCCAGAAACTCCACCTCACCAACTCATGGCCCCACTCAAGCCACATACAGTTGTATCCTTATGAAACTGTGCAATTTGCACAGCAAGCTCCAAGACCCACACTGGTGGCAGCTGACCTCATTTTCTGGCATGGTTCCTAAAGGCAACTTTAGGTACAGTATCTGTGGATTGCTTGCTGAATCTTAACAGGTGGCCCGAGAGGGACACAGATTTGGGCTAAACTTGGCCTGCAGCTGAACCTCTCTCAGGACTTTTCCACTGGACGCCTATTACACAGAGCCACACTAAGAAGACCAGGAGACTTAGGAACTTTGCTTAATACATAAAAATAGACACAGAAAGGCAGCAAAAATGAGAAGACAAAGAAGCAGGAACCATATGAAAGAACAGAACAGAGATCCAAGAATAATGGATTCAAGCAATCTAACACATGCAGAGTTCAAAACAATGGTTATAAAAATGCTCAATGAACTTGGGGGAAGTGTAGAAGGACTCAGTGAGAACTTTAACAAA
>NW_006440128.1:240531-242849 GCF_000325575.1 Pteropus alecto
TTGAAGAAGAGGATCAAATCACCAATATAGAGGACGAGGAAGCCAAGGTCAATCAATCAGAATGACAAGAAAAAAGAAGCCAAGACTATAATAATAATTTAAGAAGCCTATGGGGCACAATTAAATGTAAAAAATATCTGGGTCATAGGGGTGCCTGAATGGAACAAGAAGTTGATGAGCTATTTGAAGAAATAATGATGGAAAACTTTCCTTACCTGGTGAAGGAAATAAACATACAACCCTAGGACGCTCAGATAGTCTCAAGAAAGAGGAACCTAAAAAGGCTTACACCAAGACGCATCATAATTAAAATGCCAAAGGTAAAATACAAAGAGAGACTCTTAAAAGCAGCAAGAGAAAAGCAGTTAGTTACCTACTATGGAGCACCCATAAGACTGGCAGCTGATTTCTCAAAAGAAACTTTGCAGAACAGAAGGGCTTAACACAAAAATTTCAAAGTGATGAAAACCCATAATCTACATTCAAGAATACTTTATCCATCAAAGCTATCATTTAGAGTCAAAGGACAGGTAAAGAGGTTCCCAGACAAAAATAAGGTAAATGAATTTGTCAACACAAAGCCACTGTTATAGAAGATGTTGGAGGGACTTTTTTAAAAAAAAATGTATCAATATCGTGATAAAAATGGTAATAACTACATATCTACTAATGATTATCTCAAATGAGAAAGAATTAAGTGCTCCAACCAAAGGATAGGGTGACTGAATGGATAAGAAAACAAGACCCCTACATATGCTGCCTACAAAAGACTCACTTCAGATTAAAAAACACACAGAGACTAAAAGAAAAGAGATAGAAAAAGATATTGCCTTTATGGAAATAGAGGGTATTACACTAAAGGAAGTAAGACAAATGCCATGTGATTTCACATACTTGCAGAATCTAAAGAACAAAATAAACAACAGCAAAAATGAAAATAAACTCATAGATACAGAGAATATTTTGAGGGCTACTAGACAGGAGGGGTTTTTGGGGAGATGGTGAAAAAGGGTGAAGGGATTAAGAAACACAACTGGATACTTACAAAACAGTCATGGAGATATAAAGTGTAGCATAAGGAAAACAGTCAACAATGTTGCAATAAATATGTAAGAGGGAAGAGGAGTACTAGATTTAGTGGGGTGATCATTTGAGCTGTACAACTGAAACTAATATATTATTTTATGCCAACTATAATTGGAAAAAAAAACTCACTGAATTGCACAATGTATGAGCAACTGTCTCCTATATTTCAATAAACCTGGTGGTGGAGGGGGACACAGTAAGATATTACCTCAAGGACTTTGCAGAAACATGACAGAGTGAAAGTCATCCCCAAATCTCTCCTCTTGAAACAATGATAAGAGCTGAACATCTAAAACTCAACAAAAACACCCAAACTGCACACCTGCACATCTGAGCGTGGGATCTGTGCATAAGAGCTACCACATGTCAGAACACTGGGTGTTGGACTGTGGACTGGGAGAAATAAAGAAGCTGCCTCTTGCAGCCCCCAGAGCTCCCTGCAGGAGACGCGAGAGGAGAGACAGTGCAGCGAGTTCCCTTAACTGCCCAGCATGGGAGAGCTGTGAGTTCCACGCAAATGGTGGCAGGGCCAACTCATCAAGGCAAAAGGCAGAGAAGCGGGATGGGACTGCAGAGAAACAACAGTTGATTTTTGCCTACCATGGCTGCAAAACCAAGGCTGACTGGCAGCACTCAACTCCCAAACCAGAGAGTCCCTCACCCCATACTCTCCAAGACCGACTATCATGGATTCCTAGGGGAATGTGAGAAAACACTGCCGAGACTGTCACTGACATTGACAGGGACTGAAACTGAGGGTAGGGAACATGACTGATTAAATATCTACAAAACAATTAAAAAGGCATTATTAAGACTTTATATAAAGGAGAAATGCAAGAGGCTTAGAAGCCACCTACTGGAAACCAAAAGAAAAGCGCCTTCTTTGCAACAGGCTAAAGAGAGACCTTTATATGATAAGTCTTCTTTCTGGAAAAACAGCAGAATACACTCGCATTAATTCCCAGGCAGAGAAATAGTCCATTAAATACCATGAACAACCAAGTTGAAAAAGCATCTCAAAAAGAAAGACAAAAACCTCCAGAAAATAAGCTTACAGATATAGAAATATGAGAATTCAGAATAGTACTTCTGAAAAAAATCAGAGTTCCGAAATGAGTCATATCAACAATTTCAGGAATTGAAAAGAAAAACTAGATGAGCCGAGCAAGGAGATTGAAACCCTCAAGAAGCACAGAATAGATATTCTGGAGATGAAGCACACACTGCACGAG
>NW_006440128.1:243799-253078 GCF_000325575.1 Pteropus alecto
ATATATATATACATACACAGTCATCCAAATTTTTTATGTATATGTATATGTGTGTATATACATATATGTATATGTGTGTGTATATATATACACACATATACATATACATATATATACATATATACATATATACACACACATATATATATGTGTATATATATATATATTCTTTACATATTCATAACTATAACCACACACAGAATTTTCAGAACTGAAGTATATAACATAATACAAGAAGAACCAAAAGGAAAACACATAAAGTCAACCAAAATAAAGAAAACAGAAACACGAGGACAAGGAAGCATGGAAACACCAAGCTACCAGAAAACAAAAGATAAAATGACTATAAGACCTCACATTTAAATAATCACCCTAAATATATATGGACTGAACTCGCCAATAAAAAGATATAGAGTTGCAGAATGGATCAAAAAACAAAATCAACCATATACTGCCTCCAGGAGTCACATCTCAGCTCCAAAGACAAATATAGACTCAAAGTGAGAGGGTGGAAAATTATACTTCAAGCAAATGGTATTCAGAGATAAGTGGGAGTAGTGGTACTAATATCAAATGAAATAAACTTCAAAATAAAAAAGGTAAAGAGAGATAATGAGGGACACTTCATAATGATAAAGGGAATCATGCACCAAGAAGACATAACACTAATATCTAAGCTCCCAATCAGGGAGCACCTAATATGTAAAGCAATTACTAACAGAACTAAAGGGAGAAACAGAATAAAGCACTATTGAAGTAGGAGACCTAAATATCCCTCTGTCAGATATGGAAAGATCATCCAAACAGAAAATCAATAAGAAAATAATATACTTAAATGAAACATTAGACCAACTGGATATAATTGACATTTACAGAGCCTTCCATCCCAAAACAGTTGCTTATACATTCTTCTGTATTGTGTATGAAACATTCTCAAGAATCAACCACATACTGGGACACAGAGATAGCCTCAACCAATATAAGAGGGTTGAAATCATACCAACTATATTCTCTGATCATAACGCCCTGAAACTAGAGATCAACTGCAAAAAGAAATCAGGAGGAACCACAAATACATGGAGATTAAACAACATGTTACTTAAGAAGAACTAGTAAGGGATGAAATAAAAAGAAATATAAAGAGATACAGAGAATCAAATGATAATGATAGTACAACATATGAAAACTATTGGGAAACAGTAAAGTGGGCATAAGAGGACAGTTCATATCATCAAAGGCCTATGTCCAAATACAAGAATGATCCTAAATAAACAACCTAACAGTTCATCTTAAAAAACTAGAAAAGGAAGAAAAATGAAGCCTAAAGTCAGCAGAAGAAAAGAAATAATCAAAATTACAGCAGAAATAAATAAAATTGAAAACAAAACAAATGAAAAAAAAAAACTATAGGAAAAGTAAATGCAACAAAGAGCTTTTTCTTTGAGAAGGTTAATAAAATTGACAAAACCTTGGCTAGACTCACTAAAGAAAAAAGACAAAGGACACAAATAAACAAAATCAGGGATAAAAGGGGAAATTACGACTGACATCACAGAAATACAAAGGATCATAAAAGAATACTAAGAAAAAGTATATAACACCAAATTTAATAATCTAGAAGAAATGGACCAGTACTTAGAAAAATACAATCTTCTTACACTGAATCAAGAAAGGGCAAACCTAAATAAACTGATCAGCATTATGGAAATTGAAACATTTATCAAAAATCTACCAAAAAGTCAAAATCCAGGACCAGATGGCTTCAACAGTGAATTCTACCAAACATTCAAAGAAGATTTAATACCTATTCTCCTCAAACTCTTCCAAAAAAATTGAAGAGGAGGCAATACTTTCTATGTATTTTTATGAGGCCAATATTACCCTGATACCAAAACCTGGTAAAGATATCACAAAAGGAAAAACTACAGACCAATATCTCTCATGAACAGAGATCCAAAAATCCCAAATAAGATAGTAGTGAACAGAATACAGCAGCATATTAAAAAGATTATACACCACGATCAAGTATACTTCATCCCAGGGGCACAAGGATGGTATAACATATGCAAATCAGTTAATGTGATACATCACAGAAACAAATTAAAAAATAAGAATCATATGATCATATCAATAGATGCAGAAATAGCCTTCGACAAGAAACAGCATCCATTTACGATCAAAGCACTTAACAAAATCTGTATAGAAGGAAAGTCCCTTAACATAATAAAGGCCACATATGACAAACCCTTAACCAACATTATAATTAATAGTCAAAAACTAAAAGCCTTCTCTCTAAGATCAGGAACAAGGCAAGGCTGTCCACTATCATCACTGTTATTCCATATAACATTGGAGGTTCTAGCAAGTGCAATCAGGCAAGAGAAAGATATAAAAGTCATCCAAATAGGAAACAAAGAAGTCAAACTGTCATTATTTGCAGATGACATGATTCTTTATATAGAAAACCCTAAAGACTCCACAAGAACACTACTAGAAACAATAAGCAAATACAGTAAAGTTTCTAGGTACAAAATCAAAGTTCAAAAATCCATAGCGTTCTTATACTCTAATAATAAAGTATCAGTAAAAGAAGTAGAAAAAATAATTTATTTTGCAATTGTAACAAAAAGAATAAAATACTTAAGAATAAATTTAACAAAACATGTGAACGACCTATATAATGAAAACTACGGGACCATATTAAAGAAATTGAAGAAGATACAAAGAAATGATATGAAAAGATATTCCGTGTTCTTGGATTGGAAGAATCAACATAGTTAAAATGTCCATATTACCTAAAGCGTTATACAGTTTCAATGCAATCTCCATCAAAATTCTATCGGCATTTCTTAAAGAAAGAAAAACAAATCATCAGATTTGTATGGAAACACAAAAGACTGCGAAATGCCAAAGTCTTCCTGAGAAAAAAGAATGAAGCTGGAGGCATCACTCTGCCCAACTTCAAATTTTACTACAAAGTGACAGTAATCAAAATGGCATGGTATTGGCAGAAAAACAGACATGCGAACCAGTGGAATAGAATCGAGAGTCCAAAAATAAACCCATATATATATGGACAAATAATTTTCAACAAAAATGCCAAAAACATACTGTGAAGAAAGGAAAGCCTCTTGAATAAATGGTGCTGGGAAAACTGGAAAGCCACCTGCAAATCAATTAAACTAGACTGTTGTCCCTCAATAAACTTAATTAAAAAAAAAAGATATCACCTCACACCTGTCAGATTGGCTATCATCAATGAGTCAAAAAACAAGTGTTGGCTCAGAAGTGGAGCAAAGAGAATCTTCATACACTGTTAATGGGAGTGCAAATTGGTACAGCCACTATGGAAAACAGTTTGGAGATTCCTCAAAAAAGTAATAATTGATATACCTTTTGATCCAACAATTGCACTTCTCAGTATTTATCCAACGAAGACCAAAACAACAATTTGTAAAGATCTATGCACCTCTATGTTCATGGCAGCACAATTTACAATAGTTAAGAAATGGAAACAACCTAAATGCCCATCAACAGATAATTGGATAAAGAGGTTATGATTCATATATGCAATGGAATATTTTTCAGCCATTAAAAAATAAAATCCTACCTTTTACAACAACATGGATAGACCTAGAGTTATTATGCTGAGTGAAATAAATCAGACAGAGAAAGTTAAATACTATACGATTTCTCTTATATGTGGAATCTAAGCAACAAAAAGAACAAACTAATCAAAAACAGACTCACAATATAGAGGGCAATCTGGTGATGGCCAGAGGGGAGGAGGCCGGAAGGAAAGGATGAAGGGTTAAAGAAGTACAAATTAGTAGTTGATAGATGGTCATAGGGATAGGGAGCATGGCATAGGGAACGCAGTCAGCATTAATGTTATGGCTAGGTGTAGAGCCAGAGGAGAGAAAGTGCAATGAGGGAGATCATTTCATAAACTATATAAATGTCTAACCAATGAACTATATACTTGAAACTAATAATAAAATGAAATATTGTTCAAACATATATGATATACCAGAAGAACGTGTAACATCAATCGATAATGACAACTCATCCTGACAATAGAATTTGTGAAATATTTTCTATTTTCTGGTTGACACCAATTAAAGTCAATGAATCATGTTTATCTCAGAGAAAACTATTGCCAGTACTTGTGCTTTTCTAGCACAAAATCTCTCTACAACAGACCACCCTGAGAAATGAAAGACAGATTTCACCCTGGAAACTGCTTTTGCTATATAATCTTTTTAAAGGGTCTTCTCCTTCTGAACAGAAAGTGTTGAAACTCATCCTGAAAAAAAAAATCAACTCGCAGAGGGGCTTTTGAAAATGATGTAAAAGTAAACTTTGATACATGTGAAAAAATACTCAACTGTTTTCCATTGTTTCGTCCCCACTCACATCCCCACAGTGATTTCCTAAAATGAAAATTCTGATTTCAGGGATCTTACTGTTAGTGATGTCCCCATTGCTACATCTCACAAATTATTAGCTACATTTATTATAATAGTTACAATATTTTGAGAAATTACCATGTGTGAGAAACCATGCTAGTTGCTTTATATTTTTTATTTAATTAATTACCCCAATACTTTTAAGGTATCGATGTTAGTCACTCTTCAGATGATAAAACCAAGAATTACAGACTAAAAGTATTCCCCAAGGTTATACAGTCACAGTCAGAAATCTATTTACATCTATCAATCATCTATCTATCTATCTATCTATCTATCTATCTATCTATCTATCTATCTATCTATCTATCATCTATCTATCATCTCTATATAGCTATATATCTTTGATTTTTTTTCAAATTTAAAATTCCAAGGGCAGCCCCTATCACTCACCTCTTCTCTACTGAGGTACAGCATAATAGGCTGCTTGCTTATTGCCATGGATACAACAAATAAACAATCAAAAACAATTAGGGACTCAAAAATGTAGAACTTAGTTTCCTTTGGGTTCAAATATTTTTATGCTAATATTGTTCAATTCCAATAGTTTTTTTTTTTTTTTTTACCAATAGAATTATTATCTTTATTTTATAAATAAGAAAAGTAAGAGTGAAAGAAGTGACTTATCCAAGACAGCACATGGTAGATTTAAGAACTTGAACACTGGATTAGCTAATGTGATTAATACTGTATACTGTTTCTGTCATAAAATATCTTATATAAATCATTCTATGCACCTTTGCAAGAGTTGCAGTTTTTTTTTAATTTTATTTTATTATTAGTTTCAGGTATACAGTACATTAATTAGACATTTATATAGTTTATAAAACGATCTCCTTAATTGCTCTTTCTCTCCTCTGGCTCTCCACCTAGCCATTATATTAATACTACCTGCATTCCTATGCCGTGCTCCCCATCCCTATGACCGTGTATCAACTACTAATTTGTACTTCTTTAACCCTTCTCCCCTTTCTCCCAGCCCCCCTTGAAAACATTTATTCCTGGCTACAGTCAGAGCTGGTCCAACTAAGCATTTTTGTTTATTGTTTGTTTTGCTTTTTAAAATGCTTTAAATTTTTATAGAATGGTAAATGAATTCAGTATTTGAAAGCAGTTTAATGGTCCATTAAAATAAGAATTAGGTTCTTATTTTACTTCTCTTTAAATCCAAATCCATATGATCAGTTTTATAGATATGTGGCTACTGGGCAGGTTCAGTATTTGGGTGATGTCAGTGAGGTGCCCGGGAAACAAAAGTTAAGGAAGGAAAGCCCTGAGAATAAGCACCCTCTTAAATTTTGTGCCCTAGACACTTCACTCGCCTAACTCTAGTCTTGGTCTTGTAATTGGCTAATCACAGTTTAAGATTCCTGGTGAATCTTGGTAACTAACAAAGGGATGTAATCCAGATGTTTATCATTCTCCAATAAGCATCATACCTGTAGAAATTTCCACTATCTCATCAAAGGTAAAAATGTACTTTGAATACTGAAGTAGCAAAGATGAGATTTAGAGAGATATTCATATTCTAGAAGGGGGAAGGGCTGGTGCAGAAACTCCAGTAAGTGTTTAGCAGTCTCTGGAACAGAAATATATTTTTTCTCACACGAAAATTAATCAGCGTTTAAGAAAACTTACATTATTGGCTTCATGAACAATTAATGCTATATTCCCATCAAGTGAGTTAAGTAGCTAGATTAAAATGGTCTCAGGCCTATCCCAGGAGATAGACAGTCTCCAATATGATAACATTGGTAGAATTTGATACTATAGCAATTTATGCTATCAGAGCAGATTTAAATCACAAGGTAACCGAATTACAGAGTTTCTTACTGTATCAGAAAAGGTCCCCGCATGATCATAGTCAAGGTATGTTAAAGGTGCCTACAATTTGTTAGTTGGTAAATCTAGTTTCCAGTTTATATTTTACTTTCATGAATATGGGTATCAAAACTACTTGCAGAAATCAATTTTAGGACATGAAATTAGGAGACGGTATTATTATAAAACATCCATGACATTTTTAGGATGCCCATTTATAAATTTATTTTAAAAAGGCTGAGCATAGGGAATAAAAGACTTCTTGAAATGTACATAGCCAGCCCACAGAAATAATGCTGGAAAATACAGAAGATATATGCCATTAAAATAAGTAAGCCCAAAAAATGCATCTTCTTGCACTTGGTATATACTGGTACACAATCAAGAAACTATGTACCTGAGAATTTCCAATGTGTTTTTACTTCAAATTGAAATAAAATGACTCAAACAAAATTCACATCAAAAGAGCTCTATAGAGATCATCGAAGGTATTCAAGTGGAGGGATAAATTTTATGAATAGAAATGTCCAGATAACTTCAGGTTGAAAAGGAATACCATTTCAAATATAAAACCTACTCCTTTAACTTTAGATGCTAAAAATATGCTTACTATATTCTTCTGCCTTATTAAGTGGAGTCAAGTGAACATGGTTAAATTTGTTTTTCAAGTTGAAATTTTTTTTCTGAATTTCAGGATTACCTGAAATCCATTTTTTCACATTACTCAGGATTATAGGTTAAAAAGGAAAGAAATGATTTTTTGGAGTGAACATTGTCAACCAATGATAATTGGTGCCATTTGATACCAATAGGAATCCTCAGATTGGAGTGTGGTGAAGAAGGAAACTTTATTCACTGCAAACAGATCAATTGCCATATAGCACAACTCACAGCATGGCTGTGAGACAGCTTAATAGTGTTATAGCTCAATTATAAAATAGCAGGGCTGTGAAAAAGCATGGCTGTGAGGTGGCTCTGGGGTGAGGCAGCTGCAGAGTGAGGCCGCTCTCCAGCTAGACAGCTGGGCTCTGTTCTACCTGTTCTGCTCCTTACTGCTCTGGTCTGATCCGTCCTGCTCTACACCAGCCTATTTGCTCCACGCCACCTGCTCTGCTCCACTTTACCTCCTCTACTCCAGCAAGACTCCTTTAGTGTTTCAACTCCAGCTGGGAAACACAGTCTTTGGTCTTTGGTGGAAAGGGAAAGTGCCCTCTCTGAGTCAGAGATGACTTATATAGTGAAACATCCCAGCCCCTGGTCTCTGATTAGTCTGTCCTCATGCAAATGAGGACTCCAAATCTTCACAGTTTGATTGGTCCAAAAGTCACTGTCCTGATTGGTCAGATTGGAGCCACTCTGATTAGTCGGTGAAGATGCTGATGGGGATGTAGTTGTGCAGCTCCAAGTGGAGAGGGAAAGCTTCACTCTTATTGATTGAAATACAATTCCAGGAACTTTTTTATAAAGGCTGCCTAAGATGGCAGGAACACAGTTCAGGCAGGCACTTCAGTGTAGGAGACAGTTTGTGTGAGAGATCCCTATTTAGAAACAACTGCTGGGCTCTGTTTTTAAATTTGAGCTCAGTTAGCCACCCAGAGCCCTTCTTTGTAGGTATCTTCTTTCTCAGGGTTCACAACATGTACCTGGCTACAAGATGCAATATATTTGTTTTTCTTTTCAGTAGGGATCTCTAATTTTTCCTGTCCTTTTATTTCTCCTAAACTAAAGACAATGTCAAAATAAAAGTTGATTCAGTGTCCTACTTAGTCAGATTCTCATTAAAATTTTTATAGAAATAATTTAATTTGCTGTATTCATGTTACCAGAAAGTCAATAAATAACCTTAACAATAATTATGTAATTGTCTCTTTAATGTTTTTAATGTATTCCTCTAGGAGATCAAAAGGAGTTACCTCCCTTTAACTCTGTAAAGTACCAAGTTAACTATCAATTATAAAACACTAGAATATAAGGGTTAGAAAGGCTCCTAAAGGTAATCTAGCTCAACTACTTTATTTTACCAAGGGAAATTGGGGACACAGAGAAGAAATGATACAGATAGCTGGAGCTAATATCAGTGGAAGCAAAACTAATAATTTGCCATGTCATTATCATGATCATGTACTATTACACCCCACATTAATAAAAAAAAAAAGACCTAAGCAAGAATAGTACCCATAGACCATGAGCCAATGAGAATAAAGAAGAAGGCTTGAGGTATCACACTCTCTGACTTCAAATATTACTACAAAGTAACAATAATCAAAACAGTATAATGCTGGCAGAAAAACAGGCACAAAAACCAAAGGAACAGAATCGAGAGTCCAGAAATAAACCCTCATATACATGGGCAAATAATTTCGAGAAAGGAGCCAAAAACATACAATAGAGAAAAGAAAGCCTCTTTAATAAATGGTGCTGGAAAAATTGGAAAGCAACACGCAAAAGAATGAAACTAGAATGCTATCTGTCACCACATACCAAAATTAACTCAAAATGGATCAAAGACCTAAATAGAAGTCCTGAAACAATAAATTGCATAGAAGAAATCATAAATACTAAACTCATAGACCTTGGATTTAGAGACGAATTTATGAATTTGACCTCAAAGGCAAGGAAAGTCAAAGCGAAAATAAATAAATGGGACTATATTAAACTAAAAAGCTTCTGCACATCAAAAGAAACAATCAACAAAACAGAGACAACCTTCTGAATGGGAGAAGACATTTACAAAAATGTCTCCGATACGGGGCTAATACTCAAAATATATAAATAACTCATACAACTCAGCAGCAGCAAAAAAAATAACAAAAGCAAAACAAAACAAAACAAACAACAAAAACCTAAAGAATCTAATTTAAAAATTGGCAGAGGACCTGAACAGACACTTTTCCCAAGAAGACATACAAATGGCCAACAAATATGTGAAAAGGTGCTCAATATCGCTAGCTAACAGGGAAATGTAAATCAAAATCACAATGAGATACCA
>NW_006440128.1:253125-269752 GCF_000325575.1 Pteropus alecto
AAATTGGTACAGTCACTATGGAAAACAGTATGGAGGTTCCTCAAAAATCTAAGAATTGATCTACCAAACACACAATGCAATATACATATGACATAATATTGAATTGTACACTTGAAACATGTAATTTTATTGAGCAATGTCACCCCAGTATATTTAATAAAATAATAATAATAATAATGTAAAAAAAAAAAAAACACTTAGAACACTGACATAGACAAAAATAAAAATAGCTGGATCTTGTCTCCAAGATATATAAAATCTTGAACATTTCCTCATTGATTTCCTCACAAAACATTTTCCTCACATTTCAATGCTCACACCTGAAGTTATGTCATGATTTTGTGAATGTGATAGTCATGTGAAAAAGCTTTACTTTCTCCATCACATGAAGAAAAACTATATGTTTGGTAACCTTGGTAATTTTGTGGAGTTTTTGTTTAAATACTTGCCGAGTTTTAAGTTAATTTCTTACAAAATAAATGAGTAGATAGTATAGAGTTTCCATATGCCATGCCCCACAATTTCCCCTATTATTAACATCTTGCATTAGTGTGGTACATTTGTTATAATTATGGAATCAATACTTAATACTTAAACATTATTATTAACTAAGAACACAATTTAAATTTACATTGTTTCACTATTTCGTACAGATGTATGAGTTGTGACAAATGCATATATGAAGTACCCATCATTATAGTATTATACAGAATAGCTTTACCTCCCTAAAAATTCCTGTTTGTTTCATTTATTCAAACCTCCCCTCTCCCCTTGATCATATAGCAATTACTAATCTTTTTATTGTCTCTGTAGTTTTGCCTCTTCCAGAATGGCATATAGTTGGAATCACACAATATGTCACATTTTCAGATTTATTTCTTTCTCTCAGCAATATACATTTTAAATTCATCTATGTCTTTTTATGGCTTAATATCTCATTTCTTTTTATCACTGAATAATATTTCATTTTAGGAATATATCACTTTATTCATTCACCTATTGAAGGAAATATTGGCTCCTTCTAGTTTTTGCAATTATAAACGACATTGTTATAAACGTTTGTGCATAGCTTTTTGTATAAGCATAGGATGTTTTGTTTCTGTTTTATTAAATTTATTGGGGTGACATTGATTAATAAAACTATATAGATTTCAAGTGTACAATTCAATAATACATCATATGTATATCACATTGTGTGTTCACCACCCAAAGTAAGTTTTCAACGCAATAAGGTAAGTAACTTGGAGTTCAATTGCTGAATCACATGTTAAGGCTATTTTTAGACTTGTAAGAAACTTCTAAACTGTCTTCCTAATGGTTGTACCATTTTGCATTCCCATTAGCAATGGCCGAGTGTTTCTATTGCTCTGCATTCTCACCAGCATTTGATATCATTGGTTTTTGGTTATTTGGCATTCTAATAGGTGTGTAATAGTTTCTTATTGTTGTTTTAATTTGCAGCTCCCTAATGACGTAAGCTATTGACCACGGCTTCACCTGCTCATTTGTCCCTGAATATTTTCTTTGGTAAAGTATCTGTTCAGAACTTTTTCCTATTTTTTAACTAAATCATTTGTTTTCATATTATTGAATGTTAAGGATTCTTTGTATATTTTGGATACCAGTCTTTTATCAGATATTTTCTTTATCAGATATTTCCTTTGCAGATATTTTCTCATAGTCTCTGTCTTTTTATTCTTTTAATTTTTCACTGAACAAAAGCTAATTTTAATAAAGTCCAACTTATCATTTTTTTATAGATCGTGCTTTTGGTATTGTATCTAAAACTCACTGACAAATCCAAGGTCACCTCATTTTTCTATGTTATCTATAGATTTTGTAGTTTTGCATTTTACATTTAGGTCTATGATACACTTTGAGTTAATTGTTGTGAAAGGTATATGGTCTCTGTGTTTTTGTTTTGTTTTGTTTTTTTTTTGCTTTTGTTTTTGTTTTTTGTTTTTGGCAAATAAATGTCCAATTGTTCCAGTACTATTTGTTGAAAGATTGTCCTTTCTCCATTATATTGCCTTTGCTCTTTTGTCAAAGACCAGTTTATTATATTTAATGTGAGGCTATTCTTGAGCTTTATATTCTGTTCCATTGATCTATTTGTCTATCCACAGTATTGTGTTGGTAATTCTGTGTCTTTTATTTTCCATAGATACATTAACATGATCTTGTTGATATCCACAAAACTACTTGCATGGATTTAGATTGCGATTGCATTGAATCTATAGATCAAGTTGGGAAGAATTAACATCTTAACAATATTTAGTCTTCCTATCCATGGACACAGAATCTCTTTCCATTTATTTATATCTAGTTTGATTTAATTCAGCAGAGTTTTATAAGTTTTCTCGTGTAGATTCTATATATATTGTTAGATTTATACCTAAGCATTTCTTTTTGATTGTGCTAATGTAAAATAAAGTTTTTAATTTTAAATTCCAATCATTTGTTGCTGACATATAAAAAAGCAATTGATTTTTACACATACACCTTGTATACTGCAATCTTGCTTGTATTTGCTTACTAGTTCTAGGATATTTTCAGTTGTGATTCTTTGCAAATTTTTACATAGACAATTATATCATCTGTTAACAGAGAGTTTTATTTCTTTTTCCCAATCTGTGTACCTATTATTTCCTTTTCTTTCTTATTGCATTACCTAAGACTTACAGTATGATGTTGAATAGAAATGGTGAGAGAGGATATCTTTATCTTATTCCTGATCTTAGAGTGAAAGTATCTAGTTTCTCAACATACATTTATTTATAGAAAAGTTGTAAAAAGAATACAAGATTTCCCATACAGCTTTCACCCTGTCCCATAAGAAGATAATCTTACATTGTTGTGGTACATTTTTAAAAATTAAAAAGCCATTGTTGTTATATTACTATTAATGAAAATTCAGGCTTTATTTGGGTTTCATGAGTTTTTTCATTAATGTCTTTTTCTGTCCCAGCATCCTATCTAAGATTCACACTGTACTTAGTTGCCATGTCTCTTCCTTAGTGTCCTCTGATAGTCTGCCTGTCTTTGTTTGTCATGAAGTTGGCAGTTTTGAAGAACACTAGTCAGATGTGTTATGGAATGTCCTTGTGATTAGATGACATTTTGAGTTTTAGGAAATAACACTACAAAGTGAAGTATTACATCATATTACTTTATATTAAGAGGTACATGATAATCATATGACTTCGCACTGGTGATGTTAACCTTCATCACTTGATTAATGTAATGTTCACCAAATTTCCTCACTGGAAAGTTACCATTTCCCCCTTTCCATACTCTAGTCTTTGAAAGAGAGTCAGTAAATCCAGCCAATACTCAAGGAGGATTTAGCTTCACCTCCTGGAGTGCAGAATATCTATATATCTACATATAATATTTGTTAATTCTTCTATAAAAAAGATTTGTCTCATCTTCCTCATTCATTTATTTTATTGAATATTTTGCTTATGTCTGTATGGACTTTTTCCATATTTATGTTATACTTTAAATTGTAACCTGATACCATGTTATTTATTTTTATAGTGACATTAGTTAATAAAATCCAGTAAGTTTCAGCTGTATATTTTAACAGTAAGGCATATATATATTGCATCGTGCGTTCACCTCCCATAGATTTCTTTCTGTCACCACATATTTGAGCTCTTTTACCCCACCTACTTCCCTCCTCCTCCCTTCCCCCTACCAGCACTGCTGGTGTAGTGGTATCATGCAAGATTCCCATGCTATTTATTTTGTTGCTCAAATTGTTCCAGCGTTGACCACTGGGGGTTTTTCAGGTTGGCTCCTATGCTCCTTTGAAATACTCACATTTTTGTTTTATGAGCACTTCTTTACTTTCTAGTGAAAGAGGCTCCAGGTTTATCTCATATACTCTCTTCCTCAGCCATAGAAACATCCATTTCTCCAAGGAGACCTGGTTTCTTTTATTGAATTATGGTATTTAGAAACCAAGATCTGAACCCTAAATTTTGAACTGAGTTTTAAGCAGGAAGGTGATTTGATTATATTTGAATTTTTAGAGCACTGTAATACTGCAATGTGAAGAAAATATTGCATGGAGTACAAAAGTGGACATGGGGCGACTCAATAAAAAGAAACTTAAATATCCATTTA
The DNA here is from genome assembly GCF_000325575.1 of Pteropus alecto. Taxonomy (NCBI): domain Eukaryota; kingdom Metazoa; phylum Chordata; class Mammalia; order Chiroptera; family Pteropodidae; genus Pteropus; species Pteropus alecto. Next base: position 257,257 of record NW_006440128.1, read on the forward strand.
GATGTCTCCTTTACCCTAAATTAAATTCATATAAAAATAACATTTCTGGGGTTTGTGTACTATTGCACTGACCTTCCTATTCATTCTTAAGCCAGTATTACAATACTTTGATTAATTTATCTTTAGTATATATTTCAGTATCTGATATGTCAAGTATCTGCTTAGTATTACTTTTCTCAAAATTTTCTTGGTCATTCCTGCATATAGTTTCTTCCAGGTGATCTTTAAAATGTTTTTAGCCTCCCTCAATTCCCAAAGGGAAAGTTATTGAAATTACATAAATCTGGGAAAGAATTAACAGTTCTGCACTATTTATCTGATTACATAGCATGTCTCTGAGAGCCCATGTAGCCCTAATAAATATATGAGGTGGGGTTAATTAAGGAAACATTCAGGCAAGGGATCATGGCAGCTTGCAATTTTTCCATCACAATGGATTGAGGAGATTCAGAATTATGAATAGCTTTAGAAGCTGCTAATCCTTGTGGAGAAATTAAGGCTAAAAAATTCTCTCTCAAATTTATTATGAAGAAGTTGACTGTGAAATAGCAGAAGCTTCTGCTTGCCCAGAAATCCAACCTTGACAACTCTCTACACAAATTACTTTCTAATAATTGTAAGGAACAAATTATCTTATTTAAAGATAAGTTATAATGAAAAGGAACCAGACAAGACCCAATATTTAACAATAAAAGCAAAAACAAAGGCCAGTAGCCTTGGGTTGTATTGTGTTATTCTTCCAAATTTGTTCTTCTTTAGTGTTGCATTGGCTATTTTTTTTCTTTTTATATAACATCAAGTATCAGATTTTCAATACCCACAAAAATGCTTACAGAGATTTTTGGGGGGATTACATTAAATCTATAAAGTTGGGAAGAACTGACATCATACCAATAGTGAGTTTTCTGATTCATGAACATGAATTTATTTAGGTCCTCTTTGATTGCTTTGATCAGTATTTTATAGTCTTCTGAATGCAGTCGCTTTACATTTTGTTAGATTTACACCAAAGTATTTATTTTGTGTGCTATTGTGAATGTTATTTTTTATCAAAATCTCAAATATTAATTTCTGGTATAGAAAAGCAATTGACTATTGTATATTTATTCTGTATCTTGAAAAATTTTTATACTTGTTTATTAGTTAGAGGGTTTTGTTTGTTTGTTTGTTGTAGTTTTTGTGGGGTTCCACTTAGATAATAATATTATGTGAAAAATAAAGGCCTTTTTATTTCTTCCTTTCAATTTGTACATCTTAAAAAATAATCTTGTCAATCTTAGAAAGAAAATTTCCAGTATTTAACCACTGAGTATAAATAACATTACCTGTATGTTTTTAAAATATTGTTTATCAAGATGAAAAAGTTCTCTCATTCTTAGTTTGCCAAGAATTTTATCACGAATAGGTGAAATGCTTGTTCTATATCAATTGGCATGGCTTTTCTTTAATATTTTGTTGACAAGTTTTGCAACTGTTTATGATATTGGTCTGTAGTTTTCCTATTGTATAATATCTTTATTTGATTTGGGTATTTTCTAATCTTGATTTCATAGAACATGTTAAGAAGTGTTCTCTCTACTGGAATTCTATTCCTATGCCTGGAAGAGATTGTCAGTATTTGTCATCTCTTCTTTCTTAAGTGTTTTATGGAATTTATCAATGAATCCAATCTGTTCTTGGTGCTTTCCTTTTCAGAAGGATATTAATTATTAATTAAATTTTATAGGACTATTTGCATTATCAATTTTTCCTTATGTGAATTTTGGTAGTTTTTCTTTCAGGTAATTGGTCCATTTGAATCAAGCTATCAAATTTGTGAGATTTTTTCCATACCTTGACAATCTGTCTACAATTATTTAAACCATTCATATTTAAAGTGATTATGGATTATAATTAGAATAATATCTACTACGTAACTATAACTAAATTTTTTGTTTCTTTTTCCTTCTCAAAAATTATTTTAGTGATTGCCCTATAGCTCACAATACCAATTTTTTTCTAATCTAAGCCCACTCTCAAATAGTACCACACTACTTCTCTCTTCTGTTTATTGCTCCATTGCTACCATTCATTTCACTTATCCATAGTACAATCATCTAAAACATAGTTACTATCATTGCATTAAGTAAAGTTATCTTTTAGATCAATTAAGAATAAGAAAAATAAAATATTTTATCTTACCTTCATTTATTTCTTCCTTCTCTGATGCACTTTTGTTTATGCAGATTTAAAATCTACATATCTAACCAATATCATTTTCCTTCTGCATAAAGAACTTTTTTTAACTTTTCCTTTAAGAGAGGTCTGCTGATAAGTTTCTCAGTTTTCATTTGTTAATTTAATTATCTTTCAGTTTTGAATAGTAATTCCTCTGGATATACAATTCTACATTTTTTTTTCTTTCAACACTTTAAATATTTCACCCATTCCCTTCTTGCTCGCATAATTTCTGACAAGTCTGCCATATTTCCTCTCGTTCTTCTATGGGTAAGATGTTTTTCTGTGTCTTCTTTAAAGATTTTCTCTTTGTCTTTACTTTTTTTGTAGTTTAAATATATGCCTAGGTGAAGGGTTTTTCTTATAATCTTGCTTGGTTTTTTTGAGTACACTGGATCTGTAGTTCTGTGAGTGTTATTAAATTTATGAAGTTCTTGGCCATTATTGCTTCAAATATTTATTTTACTCCAGTATTTCTTCTCCTTATATTCCAATATGTGTGTTACAACTCTTTATATTTTCCCTCAGTCATTGGATGTCTGTTCCATTTATTCTTTTTTTTTCTCTTTATATTTCAGCTTGGGAAATTTATATTAATCCATCTTCAAAGTCACTGATTCTTTCCATGGTCATGTTCAGTCTACTAATGAGTCTATAAAGGACAATTCTTAATTTTTGTTAGTGTTTTTTTATTTCTAGCATTTTCTTTGGATTCTTTTTTAGTTTCTACCTCTCTGCTTTATTGCCCATCTATTTTTGTATGTTACATAATTTTTCTGTTATAGTCCACAATATTTTATTTATATTTACTTTAAATTACCTATCTGGTAATTATAACACATTTCTGAATCTGGTTCTGAGGTTTTTTTTGTCAATTCATACAATTCACACTATGATTTTCTATGTCTTTAATATCTCTTGTAAATTTTTGCTGAAAGCTGGAAACATATCAGTATTATGAAATATAAACAGGCCTTTATTATTAGGATTTATGTTAATCTGGCTAGTAGTTGTGTTGTTTTAAGTCTGCTCTTTGTATAGATGCCAGTGGCTTCAAACTTTTCTAATGTCTTTTTGTTTGTTTGTTTCCCATGTTGACTTTCTTAAGTATTGTTGTCAGAAAGAATGTTTCTTGCAGCTCTTTCGCATTTAATCCTAATTTATAATCCCAATTTTATTACACTGGTGCTCTAGTATTATGGTTATAAAGTATGGAGTTGGGTAGATTTTTATAATCATAATTAAATCTTCATCTTTTAGGGGGCCTGTATCTGTGATACATTTTTTCAAAAGTGTTTCTCCATTTTTACAGATTTTTTTCTCAGTTTCCCTACTGTGTTGCCTGCATCCAGCATGTCCAATCTATTTTCTTGAATTCTTGAGCCCTGTTGACTATGTTTTTCCCTTTTAGGTGAGAGAGGCAGTCTATAGGGAGCTGAAATCAAAGAAATTCTCTTCATCCAATTGGGATAAGGCTCTGATAAAGTCTTTAACCCTGGAGAGTAGGATTTTATTATGGAAAAGGCTTTTGATATATTTCTTCCCTCTCTTGTCCAGAGCCACAAGATCTTTCTTAAATATTCAACATGAAAACCTGGTGGAGTACTTTTAAATAAAGCATATGAAAGTGTGTATATGTGTGTATATGTGTGTGGGAGGGTGTTCCAACAATACTGAAGCCCTGAGGGACTTTGTACTCTAATGATAGTTAATGCCTAACCTCCAGCAATTAATCAAAATGATAATTTTAGTACGTTTACTAGTTTACATCTTTAGAGGCTTAAGCTTTAGATAATACAAGCTTGACTGTGACTCTCTGGGTAAATCTCTTTCAAGATTTGGGGCGTTTGTTTGCTCTGCAACATCAATTCTATGATTAGCACAAGGAAAGTCATAGATTTTCAGATTGTGTAATTTTTTCTTATAGTAAATTTGGGAATGAAGGTGTTTATATGCTACGTGTTAGAGCTGAAACTAGAAGTCCAAATTGACTTTAAGAGTTCCGAACAGATCTACAGCAGAAAACTGAGAAAATAGAAATATATGAAAAATTATTTGGGAAAACTGGGTTAAAAATGATAGAAAAGAGCGAAATCATCGCAGATATAAATGCCATATTGAAGCAGAAAAAAAAGGAAACATGTTGCTGAAAATATAGCCAAAGATATAGAGAAGAGATTGAATAAAGGAAGCAAAATTAAATGGACATGAAAGTGATAGAATATCTAATAAATACAAAATGAGTGTTCCTGAAGAAGAGAACCAAAGAAGTGGAAGAGAAATGCAAAGATTTAATTCAGGAAAATCATTTAGCCTTAAGATCTAAAGTTTCCTTTCACTCTGTCACAGGACAAAGTGATACAAAAAAGCAACACTGAAAAATAGTTAAGTTTATTACTAAACCTCATAAATAGAGAATGCCTGTGTAGTGTAGCAAAAAGATCAAGCTTAAGCTTATAAAGGTAAAATATCAGTCCAGCCTCAGAAATCTTCACTGCAACAATCACTGTTAGAAAACGGTGGAGCAATGCTTACAAGGGTAAGTGACCTAAGCATTTTATACTCAGTCACAGTGTTGTTTAAGCATAATGGAACAGACTAAAAAAAATTCAAATGTGCTAGAACTCAGCACATATAGTTCTAATCAGCCTTTACTGAACAATGGAGAAACTGCTGCACAAGACCTGACATTAAGTGGTTTTAAGATAGCATGATGGATGTTAACTAGATTTTTTTGTGGTAATTATTTCATAATTAATATAAATACTGAATTATTATGTTGTATACCTAAAACTAATATAATGTTACATGTCAATTATACCTCAATTTAAAAAAAAAAGAAAACTAACACAAGAATATAAGAATTGTTGTTAGAGAACAGAATGTAAATGTTTTAACTATAAAGACATAAAAATAATATAAATAACAAGTCAAATAATAAAGGAGATAAAAAGCTAAAAGTTAATATAAGTAAATTAATTTTCTAAATTTCTTAGCCATGGGTCCAAAGATAGCTTTAAACTTACCAAGTTGACAAACCGAATGATACATATATGTAAATATATAGTGAACACCAGTTATTTTGAAATTATTAGCATAATTAACTAAAATTGGATAATATAGGGGTAATGGGGCAATGGATCGAAGTATTTGTGAAGTAATTTAATGAATTCTCATAATGGTACGTCAATAGATGAAAACTCCCACTGCCCTCACCTTGGTAGACAACTATCCCACTATAAGTTTCTCAGCAAAAAAATTGGCCTAATCAGTCTTGGGTTTGTGATTTCCAAACACCATGATTTTATTCTTTGAAAATGTTGTTGATGACATCAGTTGGTTGAGAGTTTTGGTCTTTTTCAGGGTTTACAGTTGCTTACAGCATAGAGTGGAGCACAGCCAACACCATTATAGATTAGCCTCAAGATGATTGTATTGTCTGCCTTATTTTGAAATGTCACTGCCACTTCTCAATATAAACACCATTTTCACATTTGGTTCTGACATTCTAAACCCTGATACCAGGTTCCCCTTCTCCTCCAACTTCATATAAATAACAAGATCTTTTTCCCTGTGAACATGGATTAACGTATTATGGGGCGGGGGTTGTCCTCAGTGCTCTGTCCTTACCTAGTCCTTATCCCAAAATATACTTCTTGAGGACCAGCCAATCTAGTCCTCAACCCTAGAGGGCCTTACCTCCCTCCCTTTACACATACCTGTCTCTTCTTTTCATCTCTCCCTTTCCAACATCAGAGAACAGAAATACATGCATATCTACTAAGAGCAGGGACTTCTCTCATGTTGTTGACTTTATTTTAATAATTTCTGTCTGTGTCATATATTGGTGCTGTATCTTGGAATGGTGTAGTTCTGCAGCATCCCTTGGGCCTGGCCTAGGAACATTTGGCTTGGGCCCCTATTCAGTCTGTAGTAATGGTCAAAACATGTTACCCTTCGTCTTGAGTTCTGCTTTCTTAAAATAGTTGCCATTCTGTGAGGAGATATATTACTTGAACTCATATGAAGCATTCTTTTAGCTCTTCTTATCTTCTGCAACTAGAAAGATAAGAAGGTGAGCTCAGAAGGGCACTGGGTTATGGGAAGAGAATGAGGGATAATTTGGAAGATGGCTTAATGAGAATGGGTGCAGGCTAAAGAGATGATTTGTACCAGGCAATGACAAGGAGGCTTCTTGGATGGAAGATGATTACAAAGAGAAGCTTGAATAGAATCATTTGAATTTGCTACCATCTCTGGACCTTAATTAAAAAAAAAAAGTCTTCCTCTTATTTCTCTCTTTTATGCTTATGGTTCAGTGTCTCCTAAGTCCATTAGACTCCTGTATTTCTTGGTCACATTAGCTATGTTAAAACCTCCCAGTTTTTGCCCCAAATGTCTTGCCCTTCATGTACATACCACTCTCCAAGACATTGGGGACCACACCCTTTCAGATTTGTTTGATCATCAGGCACATCCTCAGCCAATGATAGCCATAGGAGGCTTATACTTCAAAGTCACTATTCTGACATATCCCTCAAGGTTGGGGACGCTGAAGGGAAATATGCTGTAGTTTGAAATAAGGGATATTTCCTCAGCATTCTTAAAGAGCCTTACCAAATGACCTACTTTTTCACATATTTCCATGTTCAATTCTGGTGGTACATGTGGCAAGGAGAGAATGTTTCCTCTAAGCCATTCCTCACGCCTCTCCCATAGCCCTAGTTTATTCTGTCTCCCATTCTTCACCATCAACAAGTTTGGATGCCTGATCACTAATCTCTTCAACATGCCATAGCTGTATTTAAACCTTGGTGCTGGTATGAATCATTCCACTTTTTTCACAACAAATTTCTTTTATATGCTTTGAAGACTATTCACTTCCTGGCTACTAACATACAACTTTCCCATCCTATCATCTCTTCCCAATGTCCACATGGGTCATCTCAGTTTTCTGTTTATTTTGTTTGTTTGTTTCTTCATTCATTCATTCATTTTAGTCTGAACACAGTGCCTTCGTTTTTTCAAGTATATTGAAATATCTTGCTATATTTGCTATCCTGGTATTATTTCAAATTCAGGAGTTCATGTTCATCTCCTTAAATGGAGTGCCCAGACTTGGTTTTACTAGTGTGGAAGTAAGAATAAATATTTGTCTGCTGAAAGTTTTGCTGTGTGTTTATGTGCAGGAAACTACAACCTAGAACTGATGAATTCTCCCAGTGAAAAGGTTAGATTAACAAGAGATATGCCTTACATGAAAAGTTTTGTCAATATATGTCAGCACTGAACAGACACTTTTAGAAATGTATTTTACTGCTGGTGATATGAGCATCTTATATCTGTCTCTTCCCTCTCCTGAGGTCTTCTGGAGAAAAAGAGCTTACTTCACAGGAGGGACATGGGTAGAATTCATTTTTATGAACAATGATAATAAGCATCAGCTTCTTGGAGGAAACAAATCTCCCAAGATCAAGTTCTCTCCATTTGGCTTCCTAAGTAGAGGATCCCTCATTGAGGTTTTTGATTTTGACTCCGGAGGAAAGATATGGTGAGATTAGCCATAGGTATATGATACAAAGTTTAACAGCAGGTTCATCTACCTTGTGACCTTTACAACTTTTAGGCCTAGCAGGCAATTTCTGGATCTCTCACTGAATACTCACTTCCAAAGATGTCCATGGCCTATTCCATGGAACCTGTGAATATGTTAGTTTTCATAGTAATGGGCAATTAAGACTACAAATGAAATTAGAGCTTCTAATTACCTGACCTTAAAATAGGGAGATTATCTTGAATTACCCAAATGGGTCCATAAAAATGGAAGAGAAGAGCGGATGATAGGAATCAAAAGAAAATGTGATGATGGAAGTAATTCAATATGAGATTCAATTTATTTTTGCTAGGTTTGAATATGAAGGAAGGGAGCTATAAGGGATGAGTATATTCTCTAGAAGCTAAGAAAGAGAAAGAAAATAGATTATCCCCTAGAACTCCCAGAAAGAAATGCAGCCCTAGTGACAGTTTGCCTTTATCCCAGTGAGATCCATGTCAGATTTCTATTCCAAGAAACTATAAGACATTAAATTTATTTTTTGAGCTGCTTAGTTTGTGGTAACTTGCTAAAACAGCAATTGCAAAGTAATACACCTCTAGAGGTACATTAATTTATAAATAATTTATTGAAAAACTGTTTTGAGTAAAGCACTGACAGAGGCCGTGGATGACACACTACTGAAAAAATGTATGACCCCTGACCCCTGATTTAGCCCAATAGAGGAAAGAAGTCTTCACAGTACATCTCAAGATTGTAAATCAAGTTTTTAGAATCCTATCTTCCAGACTTCTGTTCCTATTATTATTTCCTGGGCTCTGTTTTCAGAACTCCTTTTTTCTTAGCTCTCAGAACTCTCTCGGATCACCCTCACTTCTACTGAAGTCTTCAGATCCCTCTTCCCAACTGCTTCTCCTTTTTCTTCCCTTCAGGCTTGCTCTCAAGTTGGTACAGACCTTCCTTCATTAAGACAAACCTCTAATAGCAGTTTCTTAATTTCTAACATTTTCTCTAACCAGGGAGTAACCTACTTTTTAATAAAATTGTGTCTCTTTTTCTGCATGTCTATATTTTCTGCCAGAGAGAATACCACCTCAGTATAAGTGATATAGGCATCTTTATTCACTTAGCATGTGCTACTAGTATCATTAGTACAGAGACGGAATATAAGTCCAAAGGAGACAATGGTCACATTAGTTTGAGGTCAGAGAAATCTGAGTAGAATATGAGAAACTTAAGACAAAGCCTGATGATGACTTAAAAATTCCAGAGTTTTAGACTTGGTACAATTCTTGATGGAGATAGGAGGTTAGGCAGGACTTACAGGTTACGTGAAAGGGCAGGTGCAGGATTCATAAGGACAGATTTAATTGGAGTTGTGAATCATCAGCCAGGTTTGTAGAGATAGATAACAAATTACTGACACTGGAGTGTTCAAATATATTAAACAACCACTCTAGCAGCTTCGTGAAATCTAGTGAATCATATCCAATTATTGCCCTCGGAAAAAGTTCAGAGATTAAGACATGTGTCCATATAAGTTTGACAAATGATGTGGGTCATAGGCCTCTAGAGTTAAGAAATAAAGGGTTTTCTGTAATAAAGCTCCTAGTCCTTAATGCTATTCTGTGCAAAGAGCAGTCTAATAAAAATACAAATTTTATAATCTCTTCTAGTAAAGTTTATGTACTCATTTCTGAGTATGTATTCCAGATATATCCTCATGTAGGATCCAAGATCAGTTGTTCAAGGTTGGTCTTAATAGCAATTCTTTAAAAGTGATTAGTTGGAGACTAGGTGTTCATCTTCAAAGCCAAAGATAAATAAAGGAAGGTGTTTACCCATTTTGAAATACTAACCAGTAATTCAAAGCATTGGACTAAACAACTGGATACATACACAGCAGCTTGGACACAGTTTATCACATTGATATACACGCTGACTGAAAAATTCATACTTTAAAAGATAAGATTCCTGTATTTTCTTTCTGAATACTCTAACAAAAATATCGAAATGGTAGAGAGCTAGATAAAATATGAATAATAAAATGTTGATAGCTCTTGAAGCTGAGTGACGCATACACCATTATTACATACTCTTTGAAAATTTATCTATTCAAGTCCTTTGCCCATTTATTTTTTACTGTACAAAAATATATGTAGCATAAAATTCATCAGTTAAACCATTTTTAAAGTTAAGCATTCAGTGGCATTATGTATATTAAAACTGATGTGCATTCATCTTCACTACATAGTTCTAGAACATTTCCATCACTCAAACAGGAAAACCATAACTGCTAAGCAGTGTGACTGCAAGACAGAAAACAGTGGGAAATATCTTTAAAGCATTTAAAGTGAAAATAAGTAATCTCAACCAAGAATTCTATACCCAGTGACAATATGTTTCTAAAAGAAAGACGAAATGAAAACTTAAACTTTAAAAATAAAAGTTTCATCACCAGTAGACCTGCATTACCAGATATTTAAAGTTATTCCTTCAGGTAGAAAGAAATAGATTCTCCAAAGGAATATGAAATCTATACAATACAGTGGAGAATGAGAATAGTTTTCCATATACAAACATTTGGATAAATGTAAAATATGGTTCTTCCCTTATTTTAAAAATGTAATTGAAAAATATTTTAAAGCAAAAATCATAACAATGTATTGTAAGATTTAAAATATATATAAAAGAAAAATAAAGGACAACAATAACACAAAAGCCAGAAGAGGGTAAATGGATATATATTGTTATAAGGATCTTATTCATAAAATGTTATAATAGCAAATAAAGCTGGAATCTGAGAAGTTATAGCTGTATACTGTTAAACAAAACCACTAAATTATCAAAATAAACAATTATAGCTAAAAGGTAAAAGGAGATAAAATGGAATAATATAGAATAATTAATTCCAAACCATTTAGGAAAAGAGGAAAAGCAAACAAAGTACATATAAAATAAATTTTAAAAATACAGAATGTAAGATTTAAAACTAATCTAATCAATAATCTACATGAATTGTAAATGATCTATAGCATTAATTCAGAACATAGCCTCTTCATGAACGCAGAAAACAGAAGGATAATTGGCCTGCAGCCATAAAGAAGGCAGTGCACAGAGTTATCATTGGTGCCAGCTCCCAATGATGTTTTCTATTGTTCTCATGGACAATATCTGTTTCTGTAATTAAGAAGCACATCTTGCTGAAATCTGCCTGAGAAGGCAGTAACTCTTCCAATGAGCTAATCCCTCCTCCCTGCTTGAGGATGAAATGTTACTTGACTTTGGCTAGGTCTCTTTTCCTGCATCTCTGACCAGGCAGGGCAATGCATCCCTGCCCCATGAGTAATAAATATCATGTTTCGCCACTCTGATCATCCTGGTGGATTTTTCATAATATCCAAAGCCTGGGAGCAAGTTCCATACCTTGAGCTCTGATGTTACATCGTCTAAATTCTTCAAATAAATATACAGATTACAATATTGAATTAAAAAATGAAACAACTAAAAACCCAACTTTCAGATATGGACATATCATCCAAAAAGAAATTCGATAAAGAAATAATATCCTTAAATGACATTTTAGACCAAAATAACTGCTTATACATTCTTCTCTACTACACATGGAACATTCTCAAGGAGTGGCCACATTCTGGGACACAGAAATGTCCTCAACAGATATAAGGAGATTGAAATCATACCAATCATATTATCTGATCATAATGCTTTGAAGCTTGAGGTCAACTGAATCAGCAAGCAGGAAAAACCACAAATACATGGAGATTCTACAATGTGCTGCTGAAGAATGACTGGGTAGGAGAAGAAATAAAAAGAGAAATCAAAAGATACACAGAAACGAATAATAAATATACTACAACATATCAAAACTTTTGGGACACGCCAAAAGTGGTAATAAGAGGAAATTTCATATTATTATAGGCTTATTTCAAAAAAACACAAACAAGTCCAAATAAACAATCTAATGTTTCATCTTGAAAACCTGAAAAAGAAATAAAAAAAATCAGGAGAAGGAAAGAAATAATCAAAATTAGAGCAGAATTAAATAAAATTGAAAACAAAACCAAAAAAAAGAAAAAGAAAAAAAAAGATCTTATTCTTTGAGAAAGTTAATAAAAATGAAAAACCCCTGGCTAGACTCACTAAAGAAAAAAGAGAAAGGATACAAATAAACAGAATCAGGGATAAAAGAGAAGTTACGATAGATATCACTGAAATACAAAGGACCATACATGAATATTTTAAAAAAAATATATGACACCAAATTTAATAACCTAGAAGACATTGACAAATACATAGAAAGATACAATCTTCATAGACTGAATCAAGGAGAACTGGAAAATCTAAAGAGACCGATCAGCACTATAGAAATTAACAATCATCAGAAACCTACCAAAAAGTAAAAGTCTAGGACCAGATAGTTTCACCAGTGAATTCTACCAAACATTCAAAGAAGATTTAATACCTAGTCTCCTCAAACTCTTCCAAAATAATAGAAGAGGAGGCAATACTTCCTAATTTTATGAGGCCAATATTATCCTGATACCAAACCCTGGTAAAGATAACACAAAAAAAGAAAACTACAGACCAATATCTCTCATGAACACAAAAACAAGAATCCTAAATAAGATACTAGCGAACCGAATTCAGCAACATATTAAAAAGATTATACACCATAATCAAGTGGGCTTCATCCCAGGGGCACAC
>NW_006440128.1:270350-276850 GCF_000325575.1 Pteropus alecto
TTATGCATAGCTATTAAAAGACCATCATTTTGACCATACTACCTAAAGCATTATAAAGATTTGATGCAATCTCCATCAAAATCCCATTGGCATTTTCTAAAGAAATAGAACAAAAAATTATCAGATTTGTGTGGAAGCACAAAAGACTCCAAACTGCCAAAGATATTCTGAGAAAAAAGAATGACTGGACGCATCACTCTGCTCGACTTCAAATTATACTACAAAATGACAGTAATCAGAACGGCATGGTATTGGCAGCAAACAGACACACAGACCAGTGGAACAGAATCAAGAGTCCAGAAGTAAACCCATATTTATATGGGCAAATAATTTTCAACAAAAAAGACAAAAACACAGAGCGGAGAAAGAAAAGCCCTTTCAATAAATGGTACTGGGGAAACTGGAAAGCCACCTGCAAAACAATGAATCTAGACTGTTGTCTATTACCACACAACAAAATTAACTTAAAGTTGATTAAGGTCCTTAATATAAGACTTGAAATAATAAAATGCATAGAATACAACATAGAAACTAAACTTAAGGACCTTGGACTTAAAGAGATTTTCATGAATTTGACCTCAAAGATAAGGAAAGTAAAAGGAAAAATAAATGAATGGGAGTACATCAAATTAAAATGCTTCTGCTCAGCAGAAGTAACCATCAACAAGGTAAAGAGACAACCATTCGAATGGGCTTATAATCCAAAATATACAAAGAAGTCATACAATTCAATAACCAAAAGAAATGTTCCAATCAAAATGGGCAGAGGACCTGAACAGACACTTCTCCAAAAAAGACATACAAATGGCCAACAAATATATGAAATGGTGCTCAACATCGCTAGTTAATAGGGAAATGCATATTAAAACCACAATGAGATACCATCTAACACCTGGTAGAATAGCTATAATCATCCGGACAAGTAATAACAAATGTTGGAGAGACTGAGGAGAAAAAGGGACCCTCATACACTGCTGGTGGGACTGCAAATTGGTACAGCCACTACAGAAAACAGTATGGAGGTTCTTCAAAAAACTAAGAATTGATCTACCATACATTCAAGTAATTCCTCTCCTGAGTATTTACCCCAAAGTCTTGAAAACTCATATCCTTAAAGATATTTGCACAGCAGTGTTCATAGCAGCATTATTCCAGGACATGGAAGCAACCGAAGTGTCCTCCATTAGATGATTGGTGAAAGAAGCTGTGGTGCATATATACAATGGATTATTAGTCAGCCATAAGAAGAAATAGAACACTGCCATTTGTCCCAACATGAATGAACCTCAAGATAATCATGCTAAGTGAAATTAGCCAGAGAGAAAAAGTTGAAAATCACATGATATCACTTATATGTGGGATATAAACCTAGAAGCAACAAACAAACAAGACAAACAAACAGAGATTCATGGACATGGATTATAGACTAGTGGTTACCTGAGTGTAGGGGTGATGGCAGAGAGGAGAGGTTGATGGGGTGAAAGGGGCCAAATATGTGGTAACAGAAAGAATTCTAACTATGGAAGTTGAACACACAATGTAAATATATACATCCCTTAATGTTAAAATGTACAGCTGAAACTTATTGGATTTTGTTAAACAATGTCACCATAAATAAACAAACAAATGAACAAACAAACAAACAAATAAATAAATTTAGAAAAAAAAAGAAATGAAAGATACAATAACTAAAGGAAGAATATCTTAGGAGAAATCAACAGTAGTTTAGATAAACCAGAGAATTGAATCAGCGTTTTAGAAGATAAGGTAGCGGACTACACATATCAGAACAGTAACACGAAAAAAGAATCCAAAAAATGAGAGTAGCCTAAAGTGCCTCTGGGACAACATCAAGCATAACAACATTTGCATCATTGGGGTACCAAAAGGAGAAGAAAGAGAGCAAGGAATTGAAAACCTGTTTGAAGAAATAATGATGGGTAACTTCCTTAACATGGTAAAGAAAATAGACATCTAAACCCAGGAAGTGCAGAAAGTCACAAATAAGATAAACTCAAAGAAGCTCACACCAAGACACATCATAATTAAAATGCCAAAATTTAAAAACAAATAGAGAATCTTAAAAGCAGCAAGAGAAAAACAGTTACTTAAGGGGACCTCCCATAAGACTGTCAGCCAATTTCTCAACAGAAACTTTGCAGGCCAGAAGGGATTGACAGGAAATATTTAAAGTGATAAAAAGCAAGGACCTGCAACCAAGATTACTCTACCCAGCAAAGTTACCATTTACAGCTGAAGAACAGATAAAGAGCTTCCCAGACTAGAAAAAGTTAAAAGAATTCATCATCACAAAGCCAGTATTGCAAGAAATGTTAGAGAGACTACTTTAAGAAAAAGAGAAGAAAAACAAAAGAGAAAGGAGAGAAGAGGAGGAGGAAGTAGGAGAAAAAATGAGAAGGTAAAAATATAAATAATAAATTGACAATAACTACATATCTATCAAAAATTACTTTTAATGTAAGTGGATCAAATACTGCAATCGAAAGATAGGATGGTTGAATGGATAAGAAAACAGGATCCTTACATATGCTGCCTACAAGAGACTCACTTCAGTTCGAAAAACACACATGGACCGAAAGTAAAGGGATGGAAAAAAATGTTTCATAAAAATGGAAATAAATAAACAAAAATCTGGGGTAACAATACTTATACCAGACAAAATAGATTTTAAATCAAAGGCTTTAACAAGAGACAAAGGAGAACCCAGTAATTCCACTTCTGAGTATTTCCCTGAAGGAGCCCAAAATCCTGCTTTGAAAGGACATGAGAATCCATATGTTCATAGCAGCATTATTTACAATAGTCAAAATATGAGCAACCTGTGTGTCTATCATGAGATGAATGGATAAAGAGGTGATACATTTATACAATGAAATGCTACTAAGCCATAAAAACATATGAAATCTTGCCATCTGCAAAAACATGGTTGGACCAGAGGGTACTGTGCTGAGTGGAGTAAGTCAGACAGAGAAAGACAAACACCATATGACCTCACTTATATATGGAATCTAAAGGACAAAACAAGCAAACAGAAACACTCATAGATACAGAGAACAAATTGGTGATTGCCAGATTGGAGGGTATTGAGGGGCTCAGTGAAAGTGGTGAAGGATTTACGAAGCACAAATTGTTAGTTACAAAACAGTCATGATGATGTAAAATATAGCATAAGGAATATAGTCAATAATATTGTAATAACTATGCACAGTGTCAGGTGGGTACCTAGACACAGGGTAATCACTTCATAAATTATATAAATGTATAATCATCATGTTGTACATCTGAAACTAGCATAATATTGTATGCTAACTGTAATTGGAATATAAAAATATATATATTTTTTAAAAGAAGTAGCCAGTGAGATAGATGGGAAACAGGAGAATGGTACACTAGAAGCCAAGAGAAGAAAGTATACCAAGAAAGAGGGAGTGATTAACTGTGACAAATGTTGCTGATATGGCAAGGATATAGAGGACTGAGCTGCTGGATATGGCAACATGGTGGGGCTTGTTCACATTGTTAAGGGTGGTTTCAGTGAAGTAGTGTGGCAAATATCTGACTAAATTGCTTTTAATGGAGAATGTCAGGAAAAGAAATACAAACAATAGCTTTAGATAACTTTCTGTAGTTTTTTTTTTCCAAAGGAGAGGAGAGAAATGAGATACTAGACAGTGGTATAAGTGGAGTCCAAAAAAATTATTGTTTTTTTTTTTTTAATGTTTTTAAAGTTGGACATAACATTAGTATGCTATTTGTGTTTAAGATAAATACCATATAATTTCTCTTTTAAGTGGAATCTAAGGAACACAAAAAAATAAACAAACTAAATGAAAACAGACTCAGATACAGGGGACAAACTGGTGATTGCCAGAGGGAAGAAAGATTGGGGCTGGGTGAAAAAGGTGAAGGGATGAAGAAGTACAAATTAGTAGCTACAAAACATTCATGGGGAAGTAGAGTATAGCTTAGGAAATATAGTCAATATTATTATAATGGCTGTGCATGGTGCCAGATGGGTGCTAGAGAAATCAGGGGATCATTTTATAAATTACATAAATGTTAAAACAAAAACAAAAACGTAAAAAAAAAAAGAAAATTGTCCAGCTAAAATGCAACTCCTACACTTACTTGAATACTCCATGCCCTATGAAATTAAGTCAGCATTTCTTTTTTATTAAATTAGCTCATGATATAATCTTTTTTTATTAGTTTCAGGTATACAGCACATTGGTTAGACACTCATATAGATTATGAAGTGATTCTCCTGATTACTCTCTCACCTCTCTGGCTCTATACATAGCTTAAATAGGCTATAGGGAATGGGACTTAGTGCTTAAGTGGCATTGTTGGCTTTGGAGTGGATCATGAATCATAACAGGTTGGGAAGTAGAGATGTGGATACAGATGCTGGTAGGTGAGTAAATATGGTGTGGAAGTCTGTGGAAGTTCTCTTCTGATTGCTTTAATTTTCTCAGTGATGTAGGATAGTGAAGCCAGAAGGAAGTTTGGGGGCATCTTAGAAGAGTGAAAGTGTGAAAAAGTTGTCCAAGAGCGTGAGAAACTGAATGGTCTTTGGAAATTAAATTCTGACATCCTGGTAGCATTAAGAGCATATTTGAAGATTTGTTTATAAGTTTAAAGTGATACAATTCAGCATTACTGTATGTTTTTCCTCAGTCATATTTAGTTGCATTATGGAGGTTTTGGCATAGGACAGAGAGTTGGATTTTAACAAAGATTCTAGTCTTTCAAGTGTGATAAATCTGAAAAGAGGCAAAAGATTTAGGGATATATATGTAAGAGAACAATGATAAAGATTAGTCATCAAATTTAAGCTTGGTAATTATGGCGATGATAATATTAAGGGGGAAAGAATAGTGAAATGGTAATAGATCAGTAGATTAGAGGTCCCAGTGAGTTTGAAAAATGATTAGGTTTAAAAGTTATTCTTAATTATACTAGTCTCAACTCACTCTATTGCCAACATAATTCATTATTTAACATATTCCGTGTTATTTCCTTGAATCTAATTTGTTTTCAGAGCACTTTAAAATCTGATTTTTCTCAGTATGCACTGTGACTTTTGGAATCTTCCTCTAAAAGTGTTGATTTTAGTGGACTATCTGAGAAGAAACACGCTAATTGATCAATAATAGAAGAAAGTTCCAATTACAAATGTAGTTAGACAAAATAATTTTTTAAATGTATTTTTATTATAAAATTATCTTTTTTTAGCCTTGCGTTCTATTGGTTCTTTTTTTTAGATAAAACATTTTGATCTATGTGAACTGTTATAAATAAAGCAGAGATATGCATAAAAGAGAAAGATGATTAGGACTAAGATAGTAGAAGAAGTGAACTGGAAAGATTGAAGGTGGTGGTCAGAAGGTGGAATACATGAAATTAACATCAAGAAGGGTTGAATTTATTGCTAATGACATGGTCCAGGGCCATGACCACATGATTAAAAGATGCTGTGAAATGGTTGCGATAATCAATGGAGAAGTTCAAGAAATTGAGAGACCAAGATGTGAGCATGATGATCTATTTGTGTGTTCATAGCTCTAGGAATTAAGGCAAGAGTAACATCGATTATTACAACTATGAGCCAAAAGTTAGAATCTAGAGAAATGAACCAGGGTGGCAGAGGCAATGCTAATGTGTGATATATAATGATGTAAGATTCAAGCTGACATTTTTGGGTGAAGAGGAAGGGAAAAATGTTTGAAAGCAACAAGGAACATGGATGACACCTACCTATCTCCAGGCTAAAAGATCGGAGGGCTACAAAAGGAAAAGCAGTTTCCAGTTGGGAGGCCGATGGGGTGTTCTCAGGGGAAAAGTCAGGTTTTGATGAAAGCAAAAGGTTGAAGGAAATGTTCAGATAACATTTTATGAAAATTGGGGCATGGCATCAAGTCACCAGTGATCCCTACCTCCTGTTTTTAAGTCTCTTTTTAGTCCTTTCCTAATACAGCTGACCTGTATGATCAATAGAATACTGCAGAAATGATGACATATAATTTCTGAGGCAAGGTTATAAAAGGCACTGTAGCTTCTGTCTTGCTCTCTTAGATCATCAACTCTTGATAAATCTAGCTACCAGGCCATAAGGACACTCAAGAAGCCCTGTGGAGAGGTCCTTGTTGAGAGAAAGAGAGGTCACCTTTCCCTAAACTAGCACCAACATGGCATCATTTGAGTGAACTACATTGGAAGTAGATCTTTCCTTCTCAGTCAAATGTTCAGATGATTGCAGCCCTAGCTAGCATCTGACTACAGCCTCATGAGAGACTCCAAGCCAAAACTGTCTAAACAAGCCATTACCTAATTTCCAATCTGCTGAAGCTATGCCATCAAATAAATGATTGGTTTTATTTTCATTTTATAAACTAGTAGGATGGAAAAATACTCTAATAAAATTAAAAAGAATCTGGAATGGGTCTGTTAGTATGATATAAAGTAGATTTCAATACAAA
>NW_006440128.1:276917-300723 GCF_000325575.1 Pteropus alecto
AAGGACAAAGGTCATTTTATAATAATGTCAAGTCATGAAGAGTACATAACAATTGGAATAACAAATAATTAATAAACAGCTTCAAAATACATAAACAAAAATGATAGAACTACAGAAAGAATAGACAAATACACCGTTATAATGAGAGATTGAAATAGTATTCTCCATCGCTGATTGAACAATAGAAAAAAATTAATAAAGATATAGAATACTTGAGTCTTGGCTTCTAGTCAAGATGATGGAGTGGGTAAATGCTATACATGACTTCTCCCATGACCACATTAAAATTGCAACCAAATTATGAAACTATCAACCTGGAGAACAGTTTGAAGAACAGCTGAACAGAACTCCTATAGCTGTGGATATAAAGAGGAGGCCATATTGAGACTGGTAGGAGAGTTGGAGACCCAAAACAAGTGGGTCCCACACTTACATGTGGTGGTTGAGCATCTAGAGGGATATCTCAGCTGTGAAGTTTCTCCTGGAGAAGTGAGGTGCCCCAGCCCCACATTGGGGCTCCCCAGGCCAAGTTTCCATTACTGAGATGAGAAATCCCCACAAAATATGGCTCTGAAAATCAGTGGAATTCTATCTGGGTGAGATGGAAAACAGGAGAAAACTCAGATGTCCTCTTATAGGACCCACTCACAGACTCACTCACTCACAGACACTCACCCTGGGCTCTGGCAGGAGGATAGCAGCTCAGGAGGTACCAGAGACATACAGGGAATAACTGAGTTTTATGGCTTCCAGGCAAAGGCTGGAGGCACAGCCACTATTGTTTTGTTGTTAAGCCCTTCTCCTATGCAGCCATCTTGCCTGTGTTGAGCTCTCCCCAACATGTCCCAAACTGAATCTGCATTGGCCTGGTGAACTCCACTCTCTCCATATTGGTGTCTCTTTGAGACACTGTCCCACCCAACTCACAAATTACTAGTGGCAATTCCATTCTTGGACAACCAACTTGATTCCCCACTTCTAGCAGGAGACTCTTTCAGAAGCATTCAACAGGCCTCTGCTCATGTATCTCAGGAGGCACTTTAGGTGGCAGGCAACCAACTCGAGCCCTAACTGCAGTATTTCTTGAACAAATATCAGGAGTATTCAGGTTCCAGTTGGGCAGAAGCTGGCCTCAGTGTGAACTGAGACTTTTGCGAATAGCCACAGGCTCAGCAAGAGCAACAAGTCTGAATCTGCACTGAATTGGGGAACATCACTTGCCCCATCATAGTGATTCCCTGAGATCCCATTTCATCCAACTCCCCTACCACCCAAGGCTTATGCAGCTGCTGAGACTAACAGACAATCTGCAGGCCACATCAAATCTTGAGGTAACCTGGGCCTTTTTGCTGAGCTACCCTGGGCATGGTACTGGTGGTAGCCAGTTTCCATTTGCTGTGTGGCCTCTCCCACATGCTTCCAAGTCCAGTACAGATAGCAATTAATCACAGATAGCTGACTATAGCTGAGTAACAACTACCAGGTAGTCCTGGATTCATCATAGGCAGTTTCTAAATGGGGCTGCACAGGAGACCCACATGAAAAGCTAAAAAACAAACACACCTGAAGGTAGACATAAGCTCTCAAAAGAGCACCACCTGGTTAGCCTCCAAAGTGGCACAACCAAAGAGTGGTTTCAATAGGCACATGAGCCCAATGGGGTGAATCTTACTCTGTGGGATCAGCCCTCACATAGCAGTTATGGTCTCTGAGCATGGGCAGTCAGTCTGAGAGTCGATTCATCCCACTGACATGCCAAAATCAATTGAGGCTCAACTACGACAGAGAGAACACAAAATCCAAACAAGGGAGACTGCTGGAGCACCCATTGCAGGTGATCAGGGAGATTGTACCACTGGACGCAGAAAACCTACTACATTAGGCCACTTGGCTAAGACTGGGAGACATAGCAGATCTACCTAATAAGGAAATGAACACAGAGAGTCAACCAAAATGATAAAAAAAAAGAAACATATCCCCAAATTAAAAAAAAAAAAAAAACTCTAGAAAAGGAACTAAATGAAATGGAGACAAGCAACCTTTCAGAAACAGAGATCAGAAAACTGGTTATTGGAGTTCCAAGTCAAGGTTGTGTAGACAGTAGAGGCTTTGTACATCTCCTCTTGCGACCACACCAAAATAGTGATAAAACCAGACAAAACAGCAAGCTGAGTGGCCTGGGATCTGGATGAACAGAAGCCCTACAACTAGAAAGAGAAATAAGAAATCACCTTGGAATGGTAGGAGATGGCAGAGACGTGAGGTCCCTGGCCCCATGTGGCTGAGTGAGACAGAGACTACAGCAGCTACAGCCGGCAGGTGCAGATGTACCTTTTAAAAAGGCCATAACCATGACTGGACATTCACAATGATGGACTCTCTTGCTCTGAGCTCCAGTGCTAAGGTGACTGCTCAGGGGGTGCCAGGAACATACAGGGAAACGCTGTGTTTTAAGACTTCTGGGTGAGGGCCAGAGAGGTGGCTTTCTCCTCTGCAGAAATGCTGTCAGTATCCATTGATCCTTGGTTGAGCCTTCACCCTTCCCAATGTGAGAACTCAGGTGCCACAATAGCTGAGACATCATCAAACTGGATAAAAATGGTCGATACTCAAGAGGACTATGAAACTCCTCCCAACTTGTGGCCCTATCCAAGCCACATTCAGTGGTGCCTTTTGCAGTGCTTTGTTTCCCTTTCTGAGCAGCTCCAGGCCCCACCCTGATGTCGGCCTGACTTGGTTTCTGGCATGACCTCTTGAGGCAACTAGAAGCACAGCACTGGTGGCACTCATCTTTATATTGCTTGCTGACCCATACCAGCTGGCCCTGAAGGGGCACAGGATGAGGCTAAAATTGGCCTGCAGATGGATCCCTCTCAGGACTATGCCACTGAGCCCAATAAAGCCAAACTACTAAGACCAGAAAACTTAGGAGCTTTATCTAGTACATAGAAACAGACAAGGCAGGCAAAGTGGGGAGACAAAGAAGCATATCCCATTTGAAAGAACAAAACAATGCTCCAGAAAAAGATTTAAACAATATGGAGTGAAACAATCTAACAGAGGCAGAGTTCAACACATTAGTTACAAGGATGCTCAATGAACTCAGGGGAAGAGTAGATGAACTCAGACATTATCAAAAAAGGAAAAAAACCATAAAAATGGAGACTAAAATTATAAAAGGGAACCAGTTAAAAATGAAGAATACAATATTTGAGGTGAAGAGCACATTAGAGAAAATCAACAGAGTGGATGAAGAAAAGGATTGAATATAGAGAATGGGGTAGTGGAGGACAGCCGAACAGTAATAAAAAAAAAAAATGAATCTAAAACATAAAGATAATTTAAGGAGACTATGAAACAACATCAAGCGTAACAACATTCATATCATAGGGGTACCAGAAAGAGAAGAAAGAGCAAGAAGTTAAAAAACTATTTGAAGAAATAATGATGGAAAACTTTCCTAAATTGGTGAAGGAAATAGACATACAACCCCAGGAAACTCAAGGAGTCCCAAACAAGATGAACCCAAAGAAGCTCAAACCAAGACACATCATCATTACTGACAAAGAGAGAATCTTTAAAGGAGCAAGAGGAAAACAGTTACCTACAAAGGAAGTTCCCATAAGACTGTCAGCTGATTTCTTAACAGAAACTGTGCGAGACAGAAGCGCTTGGCATAAAATATCCAAAGTGATGAAAACCCAGAACCTACCAGCAAGAATACGTTATCCAGCACAGCTACCATTCAGAGTGGAAAGACAGAAAAAGAGTTTCTCAGATAAGATAAAGCTAAAAGAGTTTATTACCACCAAGCCAGTATTACAGGAAATTTTGGAGAGATTCTTTAAGAAGAAAAAAATATGTATCAAAAATATAAATAAATAATGGCAACAACTACATATTGATCAATAATTCTTCAAATAAAAAAAAGTCAAGTGTTCCAATCAAAAGATAGAGTGGTTGAATGGATAAGAAAACAAGAACCTTACATATGCTGCCTACAAGAGACTCATTTCAGATTAAAAGACTCATACACATTAAAAGTAAACAGATGGAAAAACATATTGCATGATGGACTTTGAGGGTATGGTGCTGAATGGAATAAGTCAGATAAAGACAAATGCCATATGATTTTACATTCATGTGGAATCTGAAGAACAAAATAAACATCAACAAAAAATGGAAAAACTTATAGATACAAAGAACATTTTGAGGGTTACCAGGTGGGAGAAAGGAAGAAGATTATGAGTTTTTTATTACAACAAATATAAGCATAATAACCTTTTCATTTTCCAGAAAACAAAACAAAACAAAACAAAACGCTGGTTGTGAAAATGCTCCATGAAGTTAGACAAAGAGTAAATAATCTGAGTGAGAACTTCGACAGAGAGATAGTAAGCATAAAAAAGAACATTGAAACCATAAAAATAAGTCAGAAACAAATACAATAACTGAAATAAAGAATACACTAGAAAAAATCAACAGTTGATTTAATGAAGTAGAGAATCAAATAAGCAATTTGGAAGACAAGAAAATATAAAACACCCTATTGGAAATTATTTGTCCATATAAACAGGGGCTTACTTCTGGATTCTCACTTCTGTTCCACTGGTCTATGTGTCTGTTTTTCTGTCAATACTGTGCTGTTTTGATTATTGTTGTTTTGTAATATACTTTGAAGTCAGGCAGAATGATATGCACATCGATGTTCATAGCAGCATTATTCATAGTGGCCAGGACATGGAAGTAACTGAAGTATCCTACAATAGATGATTGGATAAAGAAGATAAAGTACATATATACAATGGAATATTACTCAGCTATAAGAAGAGGTGAAATATTGTCATTTGTGATGACATGCATGAATCTTGAAGTAATCATGTTAAGCAAAATAAGCTAGACAGGAAAAGGTGAAAACCATATACCACTCTTATGTGGGATATAAAACTGAAAGCAAAAAACAATATGACAATAAAACAGAAACTCATGGACTTGGACAATGAACTAGTGGTTACCAGAAGGAAGTGGAAAGGAAGGATGTAGATAGGTGTAAAAGAGGTCACTATGTGGTGATAGGAAAAAATATATAACTATGGGTGATGAATACACAATGCAATATATATATATATATATATATTATTAAAAGTAAGAACTGCATTTGATAAGACATTTTTACAGTGTAGAGAAACACAGCAGAGTGAGAGACGTCCTCAGATCTCTCCCCTTGAAGTAACAATAAGCTGAACATCTAAAACTCAACAAAAAACACCCAAAACTGCGAAAAAAAAATACCCTATCAAAACAACAAACAGAAAAAAGGAATGAAAAAAATAAGAATAGTTTAAGAGACCTCTGGCAAAACATAAAGCACAACAACATTTGCATCATAGGGGTACCAGAAGGAGAAGAAAGATCAAGGGATTGACAAGCTATTTGAGGAAATAATGACTAAAAACTCCCTTAACCAGATGAGGGAAATAGACATACAAGTCCAGAAAGAGAGAAACCTAAACAGACCCACATGAAGAC
The DNA here is from genome assembly GCF_000325575.1 of Pteropus alecto. Classification (NCBI taxonomy): domain Eukaryota; kingdom Metazoa; phylum Chordata; class Mammalia; order Chiroptera; family Pteropodidae; genus Pteropus; species Pteropus alecto. The sequence goes on from NW_006440128.1 coordinate 282,447, forward strand.
AAATAATAATTTAGATTCTGGAATTTAAAGTTTAAGAGAATCCTAAAAGCAGCAAGAGAAAGAAATCTAGTCATTTACAAGTATACTTCCATAAGAAACAGAAACTTCATAGGCCAGAAAGAATAGGCATAAAATATTCAGTGATGAAAACCAAGAACCTATAACCAAGATTACTCTATACAGCTAGATTATCAATTAAAATTGAAGGTCATATAAAGAGGTTTCCAGACTTCCAGAGAGGAAAAAAGCTAAAGGAATTCATCACCACCAAGCCAGTATTACAAGAAATGTTGAAGTGACTTCTTTAGAAGAAGAATGAGAAGGGAAAAAAACCCATAAAATTGAATAATAAGATGACAATAACTGTGTAACTATCAAAAATCACTTTAAATGTAAATGGATTAAATGCTCCAATCAAAAGACATAGAGTGGCTGAATGGATAAGAAAACAAAACCCTTACATATGCTGCCTATAAGAGAACCACTTCAGATCAAAAGACACATACAGACTGAAAGTAAAGGTATAGAAAAAGATATTGCATAGAAATGGAAATGCAAAAAGCCTGGATAGCAATATTTAGACAAAATAAATGACTTTAAAACAAAGACTATAATAAGAGACTAAGAAAGAAATCACATAATGATAAAGAAATCAATACAAGAGGACATAACCCTAATAAACATATACACCTAACTGAAAAGCACCAACATATATAAAGCAATTATTGACAGGCATTAAGAGAGAGATTGACAGTAATTTACTCATAGTAGGAGACTTTAACACTCACTGACACCAATGGACAGATCTTACAGACAGAAAATCAACAAGAAAACAACAGCCATTAATAATACACTAGATCAGATGGATTTGGCATATTTTTAGAGCATTTCACTACAAAGCAAAAGAATATACATTCTTCTCAAGTCTACATGAAACATTTTTTAAGGTAGATCCCATGTGAAGAGTCTCAATAAATTGAAGAAAATTGAAATCATATCCTATCTTCTCACAATCATAAAAACCTAAAATTCAATTGCAAAAAGAAAACTGAAAAATACAGGAAAACATGGAGACTAAATAACATTTTAATAAATAATGAATAGGTTAACAATAAGATCGAGGAAGAAATCAAAATGTACCTTGAGACAAATGAAAATTAAAATGCAATGAATATCTATGGGACACAGTGAAAGAAGTCCTAAGAGCAAACTTCATATCTCTATAGGCCTACACACACACGCACACACACACACACACACACACACACACTCAAATAAACAATCTAACCTTACAACTAGAGGAACTAGAATAAAAAAGAGCAAACAATTTCCAAAGTAAGTAGAAAAAAGGAAATAATAAAAATCAGAGTGGCTTTAAACAAAATAGAATGTAAAAAAACAATAAAAAAGATCCATGAAATCAAGAGCTGGTTCATTGAAAAGATAAATAAAAAATGATTAACCTTTAACCAAACTCATCAAGAAAAAAAGAGAAAAGACCTAAAAATAAAATCAGAAATGAAAGAGAAATGACAATGGACTCCACAGAAATACAAAGGATTATAAAAAATACTACAAGTAATTATTTTCCAAAAAAAAAAAAAATAGGACAATCTGGAAGAAAGGGATACATTCCTAGAAACATACAATCTTTCAAAACTTAGTCAAGAAGAAACAAAAAATCTGAACCAACTAATTACTACTAATGAAATCGAATCATTAATCAAAAAAATTCCAAAATACAAAGGTCGTGGAATGAATGGCTTCACAGGTGATTTTACTAAACATTCAAAGAAGTATTAACACTTATTCTTCTTAAACTATTTCAAAAAATTCAAGAGGAGGAAAGACTCCTGAGCTCATTTGATGTGGCACCATTACCCTGATTCCAAAACCAGACAATGATATTACAAAAAGAATATTATACACCAATATCCCTCATGAAAATAGATGCAAAAATTCTCAACAGAATATTAGCAAACCAAATATAGCAAGACATTAAAAACATCATACACTAAGATCATAGGGGATTTATTCTAGAAAAAAAAATGACAAATTCAGCATTCATTTTTGATAAAAATCTCAGTAACGTGGCAATAGAGGGAATATACCTCAATATAATAAAGGCCATATATGACAATCCCACAGCTAACATTGTACTCAATGAGAAAAAGCTAAAAGGGTTTTTCTTAAGATCAGGAACAAGACAAGAATGCCTACTTTTACTACTTTTATTTAACGCAGTATTGGAAGTCCTAGCCACAGCACGTAGAAAAGAAAAAACAAACAAAACACATACAAATTAGAAAAGAAATAAAACTGTCATGATTTGCAGATGACATGATACGATATATAGAGAACCCTAAAGATTCTTCCAAAAAGCTGTTAGAACTGTTAAAGGAATTCAGTGAAGTATCAGGGTAAAAAATTAACATTCAGAAATCAGTTGCATTTTTATACAGCATTAATAAACTATCAGAAAGAGACATTAAGAAAAATTTTCCATTTAAAATTGCATTAAAAAAATACACAGAAATAAATTTAATCAAGGCAGTAAAAGACCTGTACTCGGAAAATTAGAAGTCACTAAAGAAAGAAATTGAAAAAGATACAAATAAAAAGAAGTATATACCAAACTCATGGATAGGAAAAATTAACATCACTCAAATGTCCATACTAACCAAAGCAAAAAAGTTTTAATGTAATCCCTACCGAAATACCAAAAACATTTTTTTGCAGAATTAGAAAAAATAGTCCTAAAATTTATATGGGACTATAAAAGACATCAAATTGTGAGAAAGAAGAACAAAGTTGAAGGTATCATCAATCTAATATCAAACTATACTATAATACTATACTAATCAAAACAGCATGGTACTGGCATAAAATTAGACACATACGTCAATGGAACAGAATAAAGAGACCAGAAATAAATCCTCAAATCTAAGAAAAATGAAACAAGAATACACAATGGGGTAAATACAGTCTATTCAATAAATGGTGCTGAGAAAATTGGACAGATACATGCAAAAATAAAACTGAACAACCTCTTTACATCATATACAAGAATAAACTCAAAATGGATTGACTACATAAATGTAAGACCCAAAAACATAAAACTCCTAGAAGAAAACATAGGCAGCAAACTTTCTTACATTGCCATTAGTAATATTTTTTCTGATATGTCTCCTTGGGAAGGGAAGCAAAAAAAAAAAAAAAAAAACATTAACAAATGGTACTATGTCAAACAGGAACATTTTTGCACAGCTAAGGAAACCATCACCAAACCAAAAAATCAACCTACTGAATGGGAGAAAATATTCACCAGTGATACATCTGATAAAGGGTTAATATTCCAAATTTATAAAGAACTCATGAAACTCAAAATTTAAAAAAAAAGTCTAATAAAAAAAACTGGGGAGAAGCCCTGAATAGGCATTTCTCAAAAGAGGATGTATAGATGGCCAACAGGCATGAAAAGATGCTCAGTGTCACTAATCATCAGGGAAATGCAAATTAAAATCACCATGAGATATCACCTCACACCCGTTAAAGTGGCTATCGTCAATAAATGAACAAATAACAAGTGCTGGTGAGGAAAACTCTTACACTTCTGGTGAGATTGCAAAGTGGTACAGCCAGTATGAAAAACAGTCTGGACATTTCTCAAAAATTAAAAATAGAACTACTTTAAGACCCAGCCATTTAACTACTGGGTATTTATTCAAAGAAAACCAAAACACTATTTCATAATGATCTATGCACCCCTATGCTCATGGCAGCACAATTTACAATAGCCAGATATGAAAACAACCTAAATAACCATCAACAGATGATTAGATAAAGAAGTTATGGGTCATATACACAATGGAATATTACTCAGTCATTGAAAAAGTTCAAACTCTACAATTCGCAATGACAACTGGTTGCATGAGGCTCACCCACATTACATAGAGCAATACGCTTTATTAGTCTAATGATTTACATGTTAATCTCATCCAAAAATACCCTCATAACATAAGCACCCAGAATAGTGTTTGAACAATTATCTGAGCACCCTGTGACCCAGTGAAATGTATATATAAAATTAACCATTATATAATTCCTTTGTCATTTCTTTTGTATGGTTTTGAGTTATTTTTAAGTTGTTTCCTCTGTTAATATAATTTAACACCCTAATTTATAACAATCTAGTTCAGATAATAATAATGATATAATTTTAATTGTATACAAATCTTTTCTCTTATGTAGATTCATTTTATTCTCCCACTTTTGTGATGTTATTGTCATATAAATTACTAGTCTATACCTTGTATGCTCATCAACACAGAAGTATAATTATTGCTTTACACAGTTGCTTTTAAATTAAATAAAAGATAATAGTTATAAACCAAAAAATACATTTTTACCGTCTTTTATATTTATCTATATAGTTACCTTTGCTAGTATTCTTAATTCTTTATGTGGATTCAATGTACTGTCTAGTGTCTATTAATTTCAGCCTGATGAACTCCTTTTAGTATTTCTTGTAGGTAAAGTCTGCTAATGACAAATTCTCTTAGCTTTTATCTGAGAGTATCTTATTTCTCCTTCACTGTTGAAAAATAGTTTTTCTGCATATAGAATTCTGGATTTATGGTCTTTTTCCTTAACACTCTGAAACAGTCATACCCCTTCATTCTGGTTTTCTGATGAGAAATCAACTGTTTATCTTATTGAGGATTTCTTGTACATAATGAGTCACTCCTCTCTTTGAAAATTCTCTATTCATCTTTCAACAGTTTGATTATAATGTGTATCTGTGAGGATCTCATTTGACTCATCTTATTTGCATTTCATAGAGCTTCTTAGATGAGTAAATTTACATATTTCATCAAATTCCGAAAGATTTTATCCATTGTTTCTCCAAATATACTTTCTATTCCACTCTCTATTTTCAATCCTGGGACTCCCATTGTGCCTAGGTTAATATAATTGTTTGTGTCACACAGGTCTCTTAAGCTCTTCAATTTTCTTCTTTTTGTTACCCTTCTGGTCCTAAGATTTAGTAATTTCAATTGACCTATCTTCAAATTCACTGATTATTTCCTTTGCCTGCTCAATTCTGCTATCATGCCCCTCTAGTAATTTTTAGGTTGTTATTATTCTTTTCATCTCCAGAATTTCTATGTGAATCTTTCTAAAACAATAATTTCTATATTTTATTGATATTTTCTCTTTGGTGAGAAAGCATTTTTATACTTTCTTTTGTAGTTCTTTAGACACGGTTTTCAGTAGTTTCTTGAACAAATCTAAAATAGCTGATTTAAAGTCTTTGTCTTGTAAATTCAATGTTTTATCTTACTCAGGGACAGTTTCTGTTCATTCTTTAAAATCTTGTCTATGGGCAAACTTTTCTTGCTCTTCTGTATGCTTCTTAATTTTTTGGACATTTTTCATAGCATATTTTACAACTCTGGAAATCAAGTTCTTTCCCCTCCCCAGGGTTTGCTATTATTATTGTTTGTTGTTATTGTCGCTAGTTTACTAATTTTTCTGAACTAATTCTGTAATGAGTGTATTCTTTGTCTTGTGTGGCCACTGAAGTCTTTGCTCAGTTAGATTCATTGTCAGCAAGTGTTGAACAGAGATTTCTTTGTATATATGTAATCAATATGTCTCCTTTTTTTCTTCTGTGGAGCTCTGTGTTGATACGGCATGTCTTGAACCCTCATCCAGGCAGCTTACTTCAATGCCTCGGAACTTACCTACAGCTTGTGCAAAGCCTCAAGGTTAGCCAGTGCTGAGAGCTTACCGATTTCTTATATCATCCTTGAGCATTAGCACAGTCCTAAGCTTTTTGGTTAGCCTATTGTTCGTACCAATTCTTATACTCTGTCTCAGGCAGTTGTGATATAAAACCATTGCTACTGATTATTTTTAACAAATACTCCCAGGGAAAAATTGTTCTCACTGGGAAAGCTCTGATTCAAGTCAAAGAAAGAGAGGCACTGTGAATGAGGTCTTCCAGGAAGCTACCAGACTTGTTAAATTATGATAATTCTCTGGAAATGGGGCTTTGAAGGAACTCTATCAGAACCATATAGCTAAGATATAACAAAATTTATATAACATAAATAACATGAAAATATTAAGCATTTTAAAGGTATGGTTCAGTGGTATTAAGTACATTCGCATAATGCAACTATCATCACCATCCATCTCCAGATTATTTCATGTTACAAAACTGAAACTCTATGCCCATTAAACAATGACTCCCCATTCTCCCATCCCCCTAACTTTTGGCAACAATCATTATACTTCCTGTCTATGACTTTAACTACTGTAAGTACTTTACATAGATGGAATCTTTTATTTTTTTATTTCTATTTTTTGGTGTGACTGGCTTATTTTACTTGGCATAATGGTAGATAGGGTTTTTAATCTTTCTGGATCCCCACTTAAAGCAGAGCAACTGGGTAACAAAACCAAAACTCCATACACAATATTTGTAACAAAGCTAAGTGCTATGAACTGAACTTTGCCCCATCCCAAATTCATATATTGAATCCTAAACTCCAATGTGACTGTATTTGGTGGTAGAGTTTTTAAGAGGTAACTAAGGTTAAGTGAAGTCATAAGGGTGAGTCTCTAATAGTGGGGCCTTGTAGGAAGAAGAGAAAGAGAAATCACTCTCGCTCTCTTCACAAATATAAACAGAATAAGGACTTAAAGATTAAGAACTACCCAGTACTTCAAATCCCGTATGCAAATTTGGTTGTCTTTTTGAAATGGTATTTTATTAAGCTTCTAATTAAAATTGAGCTGTTAGGTTTCAACAAAATACCTAAATTAACTTTCATTTCATTTGAAATATTTGGGGGAGAATAACGTTATTATTTTTGTACCTAGTTTCAATGCTTAATGGCGCTTTGCGATTTCTGGTGCCACAAGGCCACCTGAAAGCTGAGGAATCACTGTCCTGTGGCATACCTCTCGCTTATACAGCTGTAACCCTTTCACAGCACATTTTTTTTAAATAGCTTTGTTTTTGTATCTTCATTTATAAGTTAATTTTTAAACATCCATGGATGTTAGGCATTTCCATGTTTCCTGTCAAAAGTCTTAGGCCTACTGAATGGGAGAAGATATTTGCTTATGATACATCTGATAAGGAGTTAATATTCAAAATATATAAAAAACTCAGACAATTCAACAGCAAAAAAAACCAAACAAACAATCCAATTAAAATATGGGCAGAAGACATGAATAGATATTTCTCCGAAGAGGAAATACAAATGGCCAAGAGATATATGAAAAGATGCTCAAGGTCACTAACCATCAAAGAAATACAAATTAAAACCACAATGAGATATCACCTCACACCTGTCAGAATGGCTATCATCAATAAATCAAAAAAACAATGTGTTGGCAAGGATGCTGAGAAAAGGGAACCCTCATACATTGTTGGTGGGATTGCAAATTGGTAGAGCTGGTATGGAAAACAGTTTAGAGGTTTCTCAAAAAATTAAAAATATGGAAACAACCTAAATACCAATCAACAGACAATTGGATATAGAAGTTATAGTTCAGATATACAATGGAATATTACTGAGCAATTAAAAAATGAAATCCTACCATTTGCAATGACATAGATGGACCTAGAGGTTCTTATACTGAGTGATATAAGTGAGACAGAGAAAGATAAATATCATATGATTTCGCTTATATGCAGAATCTAAGAAACAAAAAGAACAAACTAATCAAAAACAGACTCACAAATATAGTGGACAATTTGGTGATGGACAGAGGGGAGAGGATTAGGTGGCTGGGAGAATGAGTTGAAGGGTTAAAGAAGTACAAATTAGTAATTGATACATAGTCAAGGGGATGGGGAGCACAGCATAGAGAATGCAGTTAGGATTAATATATTGGCTAGGTAGAAAACCAAAGGAGAGAGGATGACATTAGGGGGATCGTTTTATAAACTATATAAATGTCTAACCAATGTACTGTATACTCGAAACTAATTAAAATAAATAAGTAAATTTTAAAAAAAATCTATTACCCATTTCTAACATTGGGTTGTCTTTCTATTGTTGACTTCTAAGTGTTGTTTATATATTCTCATCACAACTCTCTTATCACATATATGATTTGCAAAAATTTTCTCTCATTTTGTGGGTTGTCTTTTTACTTTCTTGATAGTGTTTTTGGAATCAGAAAGTTTTTAATTTTTATGTAGTCCAATTTATCTATGTTTTTTTTTTTTTGCCACCTGTGCTCTTGGTGCCATGTCTAACATCATGTGTATTTACTCCTTTATTTCCTTTTAAGATTTTTATAGTTTTAGTTCATATATATATGTGTGTATATATATATACACATATATGTATATATATACACACATATATATGTTTATATATACACTCATATATATGTTTATAATCTATTTTGAGTTACTTTATAGGGTGATGTAAGTGTCTAATTTCACATTTTTGCAAGTGGATATCCATTTGTCCCTTTACCACTTATTGAAAAGATTATTCTTTCTCATCAAACTGTCTCAGAATTCTTGTTAAAAGACAATAGATCATAAATGCATGTTTATTTCTCTACTTTTATTTTCATTTCATTTATCTATATGTCTATCTTTAGGCCAGTACCACATTTTTTCACAGTAAGTAACTACTGTAGCTATTGTAGTAAATAGCTACTGTAGCTTTGTGGTAAGTTTTAGGTTAAGAAAATATGAGTCTTCCAAGCTTGTTCTTTGTAAAAATTGTTTCAGCTATCCCTTTCATTTACAAATGAAATTTTAGATAAGCTTATTCATTTCTTCCAAAAGGCCAAGTGGTATTTTGATAGGGATTATATTGAATCTGTAGATCAATTTGAGTAGTGTTGCCATTGTAACAGTGTTAAGTCTTCTAATCCATTATCATGGATGTCTTCCCATTTATTTAGGTCTTCTTTAATTTCTTTAAATGATGTTTTGAAATTTACAGTGTATAAATCTTGCATTTCTTTTGGTAAATATATACCTATGTATTTTATTTTTATGCTTTCTTTTTATCTCTAGTATGTACAGTTAATTTTTGTATATTGATTTTGTATCTTGCGACTTTACTGAATTCATTTATTCTAACAGACTTTAAATGGTTTGCATAGGATTTTTTATATATAAAATCATCTGCAAACAGAGTTTTGTTTCTTCATTTCCAATCTAGATGCTTTTACTTAACCTTGGCTAGTTGCTGCAGCTAGAGTTTCCAGTACAGTGTTAAATAGAAGTGGTTAGAGCACATATCCTTATTTTGTTCCTGAACTTAAGTAAAATATTTTAGTCTTGTATCATTAATTATGAAATTAACCATGGATTTTTATAGATGCCCTATATCAGGCTGAGGATATTTCCTTCTATTTCTAATTTTTTAGTGTTTTTATCCTGTAAGAGTTCTGGATCTTGTCAAATACTTTTTCTGAATTTATTGAGATGATGATTTGGATTTGTCCTTCATTCCTGTTATATGGTGTATTATACTGATTTTTTTTTTAATATTGAACTAATCTTGCAATCATAGGATAAATCTCACTTACTCATCATGTATAATCTTTTTTATATGTTGCTGTTGGGTTGGGTTTCCTAGTATTTTGTTAAGGATTTTCGTGTCAATACTCAAAAATATTATTGGTCTATATTTTCTTGTTAATTAATATCTTTTTCTGATTTTGGTATAAGGATAATATTGGCCTCATAGAATGAGTTGGGGAGGTCGCCTTTTCTTCTTTTTAGTTTTTGGAAGAGTTTCTAGAGGATTGGTGTTAATTTTTCTTTAAGAATTCACCAGTGAAGCCCTCTGGTCCTGAACTTTCCTTTATTATGGGAATTTAAAAACCATTACTCATCTAATTTCTTTACTTTCTATAGGTATATTCAGATTTTCTATTTATTTTTGAGTCAATTACAGTAGTTTGTGTCTTTTTAGGAATCTGTGCATTTCCTAGGTTAATTTTTTTTGGCAGACGGTTGCATGATCGTAGTATTTCCTTATAATCCTTTTTTTTTTTTATTTTTGCAAGGTAATCTTCTCCCTTTTTTTCTTGGTCAGTCTAGCCAAAGGTTTGTTAGTTTTGTTGATCTTTTCAGAGAATCAAACTTTGATTTCACTGATTTTTCCCTATTGTTTTTCTATTCTTATATTTTATTTATTTTCTCTCTAATCTTTATCATTTCCTTCCTTCTGTTTGTTTTATGTTTAATTTGTTCTTATTATTCTATGATATTATATTATTCTATAGCAGAAAGTTAGATTATTGATTTGAGTCATGTGCGCCAAGGCTGGCTAACATCAGCTTAACAGAGCCAATTGTATACATCTATTCCCAACTCTGCATGTTCATCTCTTGAAACCAGTCTAGGTTGGGGCATTTATGAAACAGAAATTAGCAAATCTTTTTGGAGAGCTGTTTTACAAACATACCACTGATCATGGCTGACTCATTCCAACCTATCTAATTATACTACTGGCTTTATTAGATGGCATTAAGTCCACCTTTCTAGGTTGCATTGCAATTCTGGAATTTTTTTCAGTGCTTCATGTTAAAGACATTCACACTTACAATTTGTTCTCAGACATGCCTGGAGTTATTAAATTCTTCCAGTCACAAACAAGTCATTATCTTTAACTTCAAGGTCAGAATATTTACTTCACTTATTTTGGACCTATGTTCTCATCTTCATTTTCTTTTATTGGTATCTGCAATGTTTGTGGTGATGAAATTTTAGCACAATAAACCTTTAAAAAAATGAATGTTTGGAGCATCTTTAGATGAGGGCATTGGTTGAACTAGTATAGCTGTAATTATTTTTCCTGCAGTTTGTCTATTTGTTGCAGGTGCAAATACATAGAAGCCATCTGCTGGAAACCATAAAACAAATACTTAAGTCTGGCATCTGGCTGTAAATTACAATAAGGTGCAAAATCTGCCTCTGTTCATGTGTCTCACTCATACTTAAACTGGCCAAAAGGAGTTTTTATTTTAAATTTGCTCTTGAGCTACAACCTTTAATGACAAACCTCAGTTCAATATAGATTGATTATGACTGAGTTGTAAAGTGCCCCTACAGCATTTAGAGTGGAAATGCTGTTTGTGTGTGCCTTTAGTAAAGCCAGGTTAGCAGTCGCAGCAGGATTGTAGTTCTCAAAAAGGTGGGCAAAGTATTTGAAACTGAAAGATTAGAGAATCTCTTCATTATTTAGAGATTCATGCATGGAAAAGTCACTTTCTATTTGGAACTTTTGTCAGAAAGCCAGTCAGTTTTTCTAGGATGATAATGAAATAAAAATTTGCAACTCTATTCAAATCCTGGTTTTGTCATTTACTAATTGTATGGCTGTGGTCAAATTTAAGTTCTTAGAACCTCGGTTTCCATCAAATATATGGTAGCTGAAGGAAACTGGGCTTTGGGTGGTAATCACACAATAGAATATATAGATGTCAAATTATAATGTACACCTGAAAATTATATAATTGTATTAGCCAATGTTACTCCAATAAACTTAATTAAAAAAGAAAAAAAGGAAAAAAAAGTCAAAGCAACTTCACAATCTAAAAAATAAATAAATATCTCAGAAGCTAAGCAGGGTCGGGCCTGGTTAGTACTTGGATGAGAGACCATCTAGGAAGACCAGGTGCTATAGGTGTAAAAAATAAAAAATAAGGAATTGTAAGCTGACAAAGTTCTTGCAATCTGTGAGGTCAACCAAAAGGTAGCAACTACAACCTAAAAAATAAATAAATAAATAGAAAGAAAGAAAGAAAGAAAGAAAGAAAGAAAGAAAGAAAGAAAGAAAGAAAGAAAGAAAGAAAGAAAGAAAGAAAGAAGCTTAGCTTCCTCATCTGCATAAGGAAAATATTAAAATCTATAATATATTGTATAATGAAAATTTGCCTTGCAAGTTTATTATAAGATTTAAATTAAGGCTATATGTACGTATATTCATATGCATCTAGTATCCATATGTTTCTTTCCTTTTAACTGCTAGCTGTTGCTGATGCTTAACTTTTGCCCAGGATATTTTTTTTTAATTACATTTTTTAAAAATTTTTATAGTTGAAATAAGTCATTTCTTCTAATTGATCAGAATAATTCAATTGCTGGCAAAAGCATCTGAGACTCTATCATAATGATTTCTGCAAATATAACTTTATATGGAAGTCAAATTACCTCAGAGATTTATATCATTTATTGCACACTTACTCTTCATTAGATAATTTTCTAAATAATTTACATGTATTACCACCTTTAATCTTTACACTCCAACTGATAGGTGCTATTATTATTCCTATCTTAAAGATGAGGAAAATAAGTTACTTGCCATACCAGATTAGGCCCAAGATGGAGTTGCTCACACTAAGTCCCACAACAGCAAATTAAAACTTAACTAAGTTTCTATGCTTGAATATCCTGGAAAAGAAAGGTCAAGGTCAACCAGTCAGTGCTTACCCGTTCAGCATGTTACTAACCTAGATCCAAGACTTCCCTTTGTCCACATAAGGGAATTAACCCTGCTTTAACCAACCAGCAAAGTCCAGTCTAAGTTGTTCCTGGTCACTTTGGTCTATAAAAATCCCTTCCTTTGTACAACTCTTCAGAGCTCCTTTCTATCTGCTAGATTGAATGCTATCTAGTTCATGAATCATTGAATCAGCTTACCAGACCAATAAATTGTCTGGAAATTTTTCTTTTAACATAGGCAAGTTACATAGAAGAGGTGGAATTTTAACCACTTTGTCTCAAGTCTATATTTTAAATACTTGCAATTTAATTTGTGGCTCATGGACCACAAATATTGGCATTATATGTACTGTGTTAGAAGTGTGTAATTTCTGATCCACGCTAGACATACTGACATAGAATATGCATTTCAACAAGATCTTCAGTTCCCATATGCACATTATAGTTTTGAGAAGTACTTCTTTAAACCAATAATGGATTGTAATATGAAACTAGTCCTTATCTAACACATCTATTTCTCATGTAACAATCTAAATAAATAGTAGAATATAACACCAGAAATAACCTCATACCTAAAAAATAAAGTAAAACTTCCATATGATTAAAACCAAAATAAATGTGTATTAGAAATAGTTCAGAGAAGACTAAATTGAAAACAGGCATTAAGGTCTGTCTGGCAGCTCTTTCTATTGAAATTGAAAAAGATTTACTAGAGTAAACCAAAGGAAATTTTATAGACTATTTGTTGTGTTCTCAATGAAATTGAAGAAAACATGGATTCTCTCTTTTAAAAAGAAAGGAAAAAAAAGACACAATGAAATGAATTGGAAACCAAAATCCCTGTCCTCATCCTCTTATCCTCATGCCTCGTTAAAGGAGAAAAATTGAAATAAAAAAATATATATAAACTGAACTTGTTTTCAAGTCTCTTGGAAGTAAAGAAAGAGCTTGATGTCATGTCTCTTATAATGTGAGTATGGCTCAGGAAATCCTTAGCAAAATAATACATAGGCTTGTTTTAGTTTTATTTATTGTTTAAAAGGAGTGCATGGTCATGCTCACATTAGCAGGAGAAATATTCTTTGCTCATTTGGTATTAGATTGTAATGTTAACTCCAAGAAAAAAAATATCAACATAGTAAGGTTTATATGCCTATTAGGAAAGCTAGTGAAGAAATCATCTGTGGATCTCATTGGTGGAGAGGCAGAACTGAGATAAGGGCACCCACTTTCACTCTTTGAAAGACTTAGAGTCTGCATAAAATTCCTCCAAAGGTAAAGACGAGAGTCTCTATTAGCACTTAGCTGATGCCCGAGACACTCTAGTTTGCAGAAAAGCAGGTCATGGTTAAGAGGAGGAGAATTTTCTCTTCATGTGAAGAAGAATGGAGTTTCTTAAGGCAAGAGCAGCAAGGGACTGCACTTGGGATCTTGAAAGAAGGGGCTGCAAAGAAAAGAATGGTTATTGAGAAAAGAAATGGCATAGGAAGTTGATGGAAATAGGATGTTCACATAGATCATCTTTCAAGTTTGGAAAGTCCTTCAATTGTGTAATATAATGGAATAATCGAGGTTAATAAACTTAGAATTTCTGTTGTTCCCACACTGTGCTACTATTTTGAGGTATACATTACCCCTAAGTAAAGAACTTAATATAAAACCATTATAGTCTAGTGTGAGTTTGGTATGGGGAAGACTGGGGAAGGGGCAGTAACTTTCCTCTAGTTACCTTTATGAATTCCAGCAGACACGGGTATTTAAATATATCAGGTATCTTTGTGAATTAACAAGTGGGGTCACTGTTTATGGACAGCAGTAGTGATATCCACTTACCAATAAAGATTGTAAGGAGCTGTATGACTGAATTCTCTCAAGAGTTCGATATACACAGGTTAGATAGAAATTAAAGAGAATCGGCATAGCTAATATTTTCACATATCTTAAACATTATTCTATATTAGTATATAGAGAGAGCTTTCCACTTTCTTTGTTTCTTTCATATTAAAATTTATTTTTCAAGTATAGTATAAATACAGGAAAGTGCATAAATCCTAAGTATAATGCTTCATGAACTTTTACTAAGTGAATACTTCCATGTAACCACCACCCAGGTCAAGATATAGAACATAATCAGCACTATAAAAGCTTCTTTTTCCAGCTCCCTCACCACATCATTACCCTTCTAAAAGATAAACACTATTCCATAAACTCATATTAATTTTGCCAATTTTGAATTTTAAAATTAACTGAATCATACAGTATGTACTATTTTGTGTCTGTCTTTTTACTCAAAATTATAATTGTAAATTCATCCAAGTTGTTTAATATTGCTATTTTTATCCCTTTCCATTGCTTTTGTCTATCGTATTTCAATGTATAGATGTACTACAATATATCTATCCATCATACCATTTACAGTTTGTGCAGTCTAAATAGTACTGTTGTGATCTCTCTTTGTGCATGTCTTGAGGTGCATAGATGTTTTCATTTCTGCACTGGAGTTGTTGGGTTAAAAGGCAAACACATGTTTAGCTTTATTAGATACTGACATTTTACCTAAGTGGATGCCTAACTTTGCCAATTTTCACTCCCACCATCAGTATATGAGAATTCTGGTTGCTCCACCTCTTCACTAACACTTGACAGTTAGCTACTGCTGCAAAACAAATCACCACAAAACTCAGCTTAAAACAATAATTATTTATTATTGCTTATATATCTGTATAAGGTGAGTCAGCTGATATAGATTAAATTCTTCTGGGTGGTTGTCCTCTAAACAATGGTTCTGACTGGTGTTGACTCTTTGACATGATCTGTTCTCTGTGTGTGTGTTTTTAGGGGCACATACCAGAGGTTGAGTCAGCAACAGTTGCACAGGGGAAGCTTTGCTCGTGGAGGTGGCAAAAATGCATGAGGGGTAGCAGAAACATGCAAGGCCTTAAGGCTTAGTCTTGAAAATGTCACACATTTATTTTTGACTTATTCTAGGGTCAAAAGAATTCATGAACCCAAATCTAAAGTCAAGGGATACACAAATATACTCTCCAAATTTAATGTGAGGAATTGCAAAGTCTCATGGCAAAGAGTGTGGATGTAACAAGAGATGAAGAATTGAAACCATTGATGCGATCTACCAGAACAGTTTTTTTTAATCTTTTTTTCCCTTTTTGGTCATTTTGGTTGGAGTATAGTGATCACATACTGTATTTTTATTTTGTACTTTTCTGATGACAAATGAAGTTGAGAATTTTTTTTATATTTTTTTCCATTTGTATATCTTTTGTAGATGGCTTTTCCACATTCTTTGCCCATTTAAAAACTTGAGTTGTCTGCCTTTGTCTTATTAATGTGGAATTCTTAATATAACTGTTCTGGATAGGGATCCTTCAGCAGATACATGGACTGCCAATATCTCCTCCCACTCTGTAGCTTGTTTTCTCACTGTCTTAATGTCATCTTTGGATAAATAGAAGTTCTTAAATTTTAATGAAGTGCAATTTAAAAACCATTTGTTTTATGTTTAGTGCATTAATATTTTATTTAAAAAATTGTTTATCTGAAGGAAATGATGACATTTTCCTCTTACCTTATAGATGATTTATTATTTTAATCTCCATACTTAGATCTATGATCCAACAGAAAGTATTTTCATATGTACAAGTTTCATTTTTTTCTATATAGATATTTAACTGGTAAAAATCATTTATTGGAAAGAAAATAATTTCCCTAATGCATTGCAGTGCCACATTTGTGGAAAATCATGAGACTATATGTATGTGAATCTGTGTGGCAGGCAGAATTTTAAAATGGCTCTCCAAGATACCACATACTAATCATGAAAATCTGTGAATATGATATAGTTCTAACAATTATGTTTTATTATGTGGCACAGTGGACCACATAGTGGGTAGATAAGGAGATTATCTGGGTGAGTCTGATTTAATTACAAAAGCCCGTAAATGCAGAGCACTTTCTTCTATGGGTGGCAGAAGGGAAAGCCAGAGATATTTGAATAATGAGAAGGACTCAACATACTGTTGCTGGTTTAATAATAAAAAGGATTCTGTAAGACAGAACATAGACAGCTTTAAAATGAAGGTAACAGCTCTTAGCTGACAGACAGTAGGAAATAAGGAATTCAGACCTACACAATAAGGAACTGGGGTTCCAACGAAAACCTGAATGAACTTGAAAGAAAATCCCCCCCAGGACTTCAGACAAGATCCCAGCCCAACCAATTTATTAATTTCAGCCTTGTGAGACCCTGAGCATAGAACCCAGTTGAGTCCACCTGGATTTTTGACTTACGGAGCCCTGAGATACTAAGTGGGTGTTGTTTTACGCTGCTAAATTTGAGATAATTTGTTTTACAACAATAAACAACTAGTATAGTCTGCTTCTTGATTCTATATTCTGTTCTACACTTTATTTTTACCACAACAATATGACAGTGCCTTAATTACTATAGCTTTATAGTAAGCTTTGAATTCTAATAATGTGTGTCATCCCTCCTTGTTCAAGATTATTTGATTCTTCTTGACCTTTCCATTTCCATTTAAGTTTTACAATCACTTTGTCAACATCCCCCCGCCCAAATACAACACAGCCAAGATTTTACTTGCAATTACATTGAGAATAATTTTCTTTAAATTTTGAGTCTAGGAACATAATGTAGATGGCTCCATTAAATGAGGTCTTCTTAAATATTTCTCAATAATGTTATTTAACAGAGTCATCGAAGTATAATTTACAAACGATAAAATTTACCTATTTTAACAATACAATTTTGAGTTTAACTTATACAGGTATGCAATCAGTATGGCAATCTGGGTTTAGAACATATCTATCACTATCAAAAAGTTTCTCGTGCCTCTTTGCAGCAAAATCCCAATCCCTGTTACTGCTCCCAGACCCAGGCAATTCTTGACATGGTTTCTCTTTATATAGTTTTGCCTTTTCTAGAGATTTAATAAAATGAAATCATACAGTATATAGTGTTTTCTTCTTGGCTTCTTTAACTTACCATTATAACTTTAATATTAATCTATGTTGTTGCATGTAACAATACTTTGATCCTGTTTATTTAATTGCAGAGGAAGTGTTCGATTAAATGCCATACTGTGTTCATCTATTAATCAGGTGATTGACACATAAGTTTTTTTCCAATATGAACTATGATGAGTTACACAACTATTAATATTTACATGTAGTGCTGTTGTGGACATAGGTTTTCATTTCTCAAAGAAATATGACAAGGAGGAGAACTGCTGGGTTACATAGTAAACTCATGTTTAAATTATTTTTGAATAACTAATTTACTTTTTTATGGTGACATTGGTTAACGAAATCCGGTAAGTTTTAGCTATACATTTTAATACACACACAGACACACACACACACACATACACACACATATATGTATGTATATGTATGTATATGTGTGTGTATGTGTGTGTGTGTGTGTACATATAGACATTGTGTGTTCACCTCCCATAGTTAGATTTCTGTTACCACATATTTGACCGTTTTTACCCCATCTACATCTCCCTGCCCCCTACTACAACACTCTGGTAACCACCAGTCTATTGTCCATGACCATGAGTCCGTTTGTACTGTTCGTTTGTTGCTTTTAGGTTTATATCCCACATATAAGTGATATCATGTGATTTACAACTTTTTCAGTCTGGCTTATTTCGCTTAGCATGATTATCTCAAGGTCCATCCAGGTTGTCGCAAATGGCAGTATTTCATCTCTTCTTATGGCTGAGTAATATT
>NW_006440128.1:302328-317089 GCF_000325575.1 Pteropus alecto
AATTCCCTCAATGTTTGTATGTACGGAAAGGTCTTAATTTCTCCTTTATATTTAAAGGAGAACTTAGCTGGAGACATTATTCGAGGCTGGTAGTTCCTTTCATTTAATAGTTTGAATATTTGATTCCATTCTTTTCTGGCTTGTAATGTTTGCTCTGAGAATTCCGAGGATAATCTAATAGGTTTTCCTTTATAGGTTACTATCTTCCTTTTGCTGGCTGTCCTGAGAATTCTGTCTTTGTTGTTGATTTTTGATAATTTTAATACGATGTGTCTTGGTGAAGGCTTTTTTGAGTTGAGATAATTGGGTGTTCTGTTGACTTCTTGAATTGCAAGCTCCAGCTCATTCCTTAGATTTTGGAAATTCTCTTCAACTATTTGTCTGAAAATGCTTTCTAATCCATGTTCCTTTTCCTTCTCTTCTAAAATGTCCATTATTCTAATGTTTCCCCTCCTGATGGTATCAGCTATTTCTTGTATTTCTCTTTCATTATTTTTCATTCTTCCATTTCTCTCTTCTTCCTTCTGATTTATTTCTAAATTTCTGTCTTCAATATCACTGATCCTTTCCTCCATAGTTTGACTTGATTTTCCAAGCCTGCTATTTCATTTTTCATCTCTTTCAGTGTGTTCGTCATCTCTAGAAGTTCTATTTGGTTATTTTTGAGGGTTTCAATCTCCTTGATAAAACAAACTCCTCTGCTGATCTAGTTTTTTTTTTTTTAATTCTTGAAATTGTTGATATGAATTATTTTGCATCTCCTGAAGTCTGTCACTTAAGTTGCATATTTCTATGTCTGTAAGGTTATTTTCTCAAGATTTTTCTCTGTTTTTCTGAGATGCCTTGTCACCTTGGTTGGTCATGGTATTTAATGGATTATTTCTCTGCCTGTGCATTAATGGAAGTGTACTCTGACCTTTTTTCCAGAATGAAGATTTATTATATTAAGGTCTCTCTTTAGCCTGTTACAAAGAAGGCATTTTTCTTTCAGTTTCCAGTAGGTGGCATCTAATTCTCTTGGATTCTTGCTTTATACAAAGTCTTAATAATGCCCTTTTTTTTCCCTTAGAGATATTCAATAACACTCGCTTCCTTCATTCTCAGTCCCTGTCAGTGTTAGCGACAGTTTTGGTTGCATTTGCTCAGATTCCCCTGGGTCTCTGTGGTATTGTCTCAGAGGGTATGGAGGGCGGGGTCCTCTGGGTTGGAGAATAGGGGCTGTGGCTCAGCCTTGGTTTTGCAATGGTGGCTGGTAATAATAAACTATTGTTTCTCTGCCATCCCCTCTTCTCTGCCATCCTCACTTCTCTTCTTTCTGCTCTCAACCTTGGGCATTGCCACTGTCCACGTGGAGCTCACAGCTCTCTTAGGCAGGGCTATTTAGGAAAACTGCTGCTCCTTCTCCCCTCTCCCTCCTTCTGCAGGGAGCTCTGGCTGTGCAAGGAAGCTTCTTTGTTTCTCCCCGTCTATAGTCCGACTCCCAAAGTTCTGACCTATGGTAGCTCTTATGCGCAGATCCCACACTCAGATGTGCTGGTATACAGTTTGAGTGTTTTGTTGTTGTTGTTGTTGTTGTTGTTGTTGTTGTTGTTGTTGATATTTAGATGTTCAGCTTATTGTTTCAAAGAGAGACATCTGGGGATGTCTTTCACTCTGCCATGTTTCTGATATCACTCATGTTTAACTTTTTAAGCTGCAAAATCTGCTTTTGTTGGAGTCTTATTCTTCAAACCTGCTGTCTTCAGGAACTGTCTCTACTTCTCCACTATTATTATATTTATCTCAGTCCTAATTTTATAGAAAGAATATCCTCAAGAACCTATTTAGATAAATACAATACTTATTGAGCTCCTATTTTATGCCCAGAATCAGATCACATGGAAAGATGATATAATTAAATAATCTATGCCATCAAGGATTTCATTATTTTATTGAAAGAAAGAAGGCTAAGAGAGATAATACAATAGTATATCATGTTCCAAATCAAAGATCGTAAACCACGGTACATATACCCCTGGGTGTACATGAAAACCTATTCAAAGTATTTGTAGGAAAATGGAGATTTTTAAAGATAATCAGTTTCATACTTTCAGCTTCCATATGAATTCATTCCTACTAGTTATCTGCCTGAGAACACATTTACTATCCGCAGATTCTCTTTGCCAGTTCCCCACTCATAATCCTTTTCTCCCACTTCACCAAAGAAAAACATATCATTCGGCCATCAACAATTTTACTATAGCACAGTGCCACAGGATGGAAATAGCTGTGGTGGACCAAACAGCAAAACAATTTGAAATTATGTTAATGAAGTTGATAGAATGAATGACTATTGGCCGAGTAATATCTTTATGCAAGTTAAGTGATTTCTAATTCTTTGTTTTTAACAAAATTGAAGGAGAACCTAATTGAACTGTCAGCTGAGAGTTCATAAAATATTTTTTTTATGATAAATTAGTAGAGTCATGCTTCACTTAATGATGGGGACACATTCTGAGAAATGCATCATTCAGTGATTTTGTCATTGTGCACATCAAAAAATGCACTTACACAAACCTAGATGGTCTAGCCTATTATATACCCAGGTTATGTGGTATAGCCTATTGCTCCTAGGCTATAAATCTGTACAGCATGTTACCATACTGAATTCTGGAGGCAATCATAACAAAATGGTATTTGTGTACCTAATCATATCCAGATATTGAAAAGGTACAGAAAAAACACAGTAGAAAAGATGAAAAATGGTACATCTGTACAGGGCACTTATATGAATAGAGCTTGCAGGAATGAAAGTGCTCTGGGTGAGTCCGTGAATGAATGTGAAGGCCTAGGACATTCTTATAGACACTACTGTAGACTTTATAAATACTGTCCCACAAACCCTCCCCCTGCTTCTCTCTGACAAGATCAGAAATAGAACATCAAATCTATCAATGCTGTTCTATGAAGAGGAATGTGTACTTGTTTGGTTGGAAATATTGAGGGGAAACTGGCTGGATGAGGCATAGATCTCCATAATAGTGACTGTCAAGCGGGAGTAAAAGATGGCCTAAAGATTAATAGGAACAAGATACCAAGAGAGAGATAAAGAAGCTTAGGAGATTGTTATGGCAATATGGTTTTGACTATTAAGTGTTAGTAGTCTTTGCAGTACTCATTTAAAAAAAAAAAAAAGATGGTGTTTAACATGGAGAAGGTATAGAACTGAGGACTCAATATTTTGACTTTGCAAATTTGAATTTGGTTCCATTGACATCATCTAGAGTAAAGGGCTCTCTCTCTCTCTCCTCTCTCTCTCTCTCTCCCCCCCCCCCTCTCTCTCTCTCTCATTGAAATGATGTAAGAAATAAAATTATGTTTTATTTATGCTTTACATTATTGCAACCTTAAAATATTTCCAAAGTACAGAGACAGGCTGGCTCCACACTACCACAGAAAGTTTTTACTAAAGCGGCAATGGTACTTAATACTTGTTATGTTAGCTCCTGGGTACCTGTATCCTCATACAGGATCTTAGTTTATCAAGAAAGAATTTATAGAAATGTACTCTGAAGATCATGAAGCAAGATCTGGGAGACCTAAAGCATCTTCTGAATATGTAGTGCTGGTAGACAGACTCCTCTGTGCTGAAATGGGTCTGTGGCTGACTTACTGGGATGTAATCTGTACACTCAAAACTGAGGTGCTCTGAGTAAAAGAGAATCTAGCCTCAAAGATATTGCTCTTGTCAAAGAAAAATAAAACTCCTGAATCACATATTCTACCATTTCTTACAGGAAATTCAGCTCCATTATAATCTTATAGTACTACCATAGTATATGAAGTTTGTCATTGACCAAATGTTGTTATGCAGTACATGACTGTATATAATTTTTGGTATTCAAAAGATTAAAAGACATTGCTATAACAAAATTATTTTCATTCACATCTATTTGCCTATGAGAACAAATTTCTCTATTTTTACATATTCTAAAAATCAATAAAAATTAGAAAACATAATAAAATCTGTCTTATTCTTGTAAAAAATAAAATTCATCTACAAATTTAAAAAACACTAATCGAAAAAAGTTCTTATCATTTCATTAAAAGATGTATTTCCAACAAATTGTATTTTTAAATTATCCGTCAAAATATTGATTTACTTAAGTTGTTTTGACCAGTTGTGTATTAAAAATTAGTAATAGCTCATTCTAGTAGAAAAGATTCAAGACTGAGAACTTTATAAACAAAGAAAAAATTAAATTTATATATTTTTTTTACTAGATAAATATAGATGATCAACATGGCTTTTAAGCACTAAATCACATAAATTAAGGTAAAATACTGTAGGAAGTATAGAATAAAAAACTAGTTAAAAAGGAAAAATGAATAATGTAAACTTTCCAAGTATTAATATATTTTGAACTTGTTCATGTATTTTTCAAATAGATGATGGTAGAAATCAAACAATTAAAAGATTTCAAACACTTAAAAGGGATACCGCTATTTTATTTCAAAACATCAATATTTACACTATAACAAATAACATCCTGTGCAATTATTTAAACTTATAATGAATAATTTGTAACATTATTCTAGTTATTTTTCTTTTATTCATGTAGATCCATTCACTACTCTTTTCCTCCCTCTTCCACAAATAGACTACATAGACTCATTCCATGAAATGTTTACTTGGCTAGACAGTCATATGTTCTCACTTATATAAACAGGCAATTCGCATGCACACACACACACACACACACACACACACACACACACACACCAACATATTGGTAATAAAAATATGAATAAAAAATAAAATGCTACTTTATTGTCTTAAATTAGTCGTTTCCCCCCCCCTTATTTAAATAATAGTACCCTGTGTAGATAAGTGCATAGAAAAATGGGCACTCTCATAAACTACCATGCAGAATGTAAATTAGTAACTGTTCCTAAGAGATTACTTGAAAAAATGAATCAAAGGATGAAAAATGGTCTTTCTGTCGGTGGACACCACAGAGTAAGCATTATTAAAGTCGTCCCTCCAGTGGTCATCATGTCTCTCAAAGAGCCCAAACAGCTGCAGAAGCTCTTCATCAGAGGTTTGAGCTTTGAAACAACCGATGAGAGTCTGAGGAGCCATTTCGAGCAATGGGGAATGCTCACAGACTGTGTGGTGATGAAGGATCTAAACACTAAGTCCTCCAGAGGCTTTGGGTTTGTCACTTTTACCACTGTGGAGGAAGTGGATGCAGCCATTAAATGCAAGGCCACACAAAGTGAATGGAAAAGTTGTGGAACCAAAGAGGGCTGTCTCAAAAGAAGATTCTCAAAGACCTGATGCCCACTTAACTGTGAAAAAGATTTTTGCTGGTGGTATTAAAGAAAACACTCGAGAACCTCACCCAAGAGATTATTTTGAACAGTATGGGAAAATTGAAGTGATTGAAATAATGATTGACCAAGGCAGTTGCAAAAGGAGAAGCTTTGGTTTTGTAACATTTGATGGTCATAACTCTGTAGACAAGACTTTCATTCAGAAATACCATACTGTGAATGGCCACAACTGTTAAGTAAAGAAATCCCTATATAAGCAAGAGATGGCTAGTGCTTCATTCAGCCAAAGAAGTCAAAGTGGTTCTGGAAACTTCAGTGGTGGTCACAGAGGTGGTTTTGGTAGGAATGACAACTTTGGTCATAGAAGAAACTTCAGTGGTGGAAGTGGCTTTGGTGGAAGCTGTGGTGGTGGAGGATATGGTGGCAGTGGAGATAGCTATAATGGATTTGGTAATGATAGAAGCAATTTTGGAGGTGGTGGGAAAATCATCATATTTTGGAGCCATGCAAAGAGGAAACTTTGGAGTCAGAATCTCTGGCCTCTATAGTGGTGGAGGACAATATTTTGCCAAACCACAAAACCAAGGTGGCTATGGTGGTTCCCCCAGTAGCAGTAGCTATGGCAATGACAGAAGGTTTTAATTACTGCCAAGAAATAAAGCTTAGCAGGAGAGGAGAGCCAGAGAAGTGATAGGGAAGCTACAGGTTACAACAGATTTGTGAACTCAGCCAAGCACAGTGGTGGCAGAGCCTAACTGCTACAAAGGAGACATGTTGTAGACAATACTCATGTGTACACGGGCAAAAATCTTGAGAACTGTATTTGTGACTAATTGTATAACAGATTATTTTAGTTTCTGTTCTGTGGAAAGTGTAAAGCATTCCAACAAAGGTATTTAATGTAGATTTAATGCTGTTGATTGCTAAATGTAATAGTCTGATCATGATGCTGAATAAATTTATCTTAAAAAAAAAAAAGATGAAAAACGTGGATACTCTGAGGAAGATGGAGGACTGGGTAAAAGTGGGGTTTGCCTCCGGCCCAGTCCATATTGAAATTACAACCAAATTGTAAAATAATCAACGTGGAGAATCACCTGAAGTCCAGGTGATCATACTATGTACTCTGATAATATAAAGAAGGAGCCACATCAAAGCCATTAGGAGGGGCAAAATTGCAAATTGGGCTAGACCAGCACCCACGGGTGGTGGAGGAACACTGGGATGGAGAGCGAAGCTGCAGAGATTCTCCTAAAAGAAAGGGGGGTCCTGGCCTCATTTCGGGGCTCCCCAGCCCAGGGTCCCAGACCAGGAAAGAGGAGTTCTCAAAAACTCCTGTTAAAATCAGAGGGGATCTGGCCGTCTGGGTGAGACGGAAGGAGACTGAAAACCTAGATGCCACTTTGAAGGGCCCAGGCACAGGCTCTTGGACATTTGGACACTCACCCAGGGCACCCATAGTGAGACAGAGGTTCGCGTGAGATTCATACTGGGAAAGACTGCATTTCCTGGCACCAGAACTAGGGCTGGTCTGGCAGCCACCATTGTGCTTTAGTCTGGCCCCCCTATGGGGCAATCTACAAACCATGCCAGCTAGGCCCCTCTCACAGGGCCATTAGGAAACTCTGACCTGAAGAGATCGGCTTGCCCCACCCAAACTATAGATTGTCCAGGGCTTTTGTTGCTGGATAGCTGCCACACACTGTATCAGTTCAGAGCCAAACATTCACATCTGGCAGCCAATGCCATGAGCTCCCATTTCTGAGATAGTTTCAGGCAGATGTCTGCTGCCAACATGAACCTGGGGAGATTTCAGGGATCTGTGGGCCAGTCCCAGACAGCAGCTGGTATTTCTGTGATCTGAAATTTTCATGGGAATGCATGAACTGTTACCGAAGTTACAGCAAGACTGAGGCTGTATTCATCTGATGGCCATCGTTTCCCTGAGACCCTTACCCACCCAACATGCAAATTGCAATAGGCACCCCATTGATAGTCAACCTCACCACCCTGCTCCCCCCTCCTCCCTATCTTCCAATCCACACAAGCAACAAACTTTGGCAAGCACAGAGTGGGAACTTCAGGGAAATCAGTTACAGGCAGACTTCTGTTGCCTGCAAGAGCTGCAATATTGCTTCTGAGGATCGTAGGGGTCTGTGAGACTGCCCCAGATGGCAGCTGGTCTCACTGTGGTCTGTGACTACAGCGGAAACACCATGGCACAGAAGTTGCAGCACAACTGAGGCTGTATTGGTATGCTGGCCCTTTTCTCCCTGAGATCACCAAAGCCACAAAGCACCTATAGCACATTGACAGGCAATTTCCTCTGCCTGCTTTTCTCTAGGGTTGGATATTCTTCACAGGCAACATACCTTGTCTAGCACAGTGAGCATATTTTGGGGAAAACAGTTGCGGGCAGACCATTCATGCCTGTATGAGCTGCTGTATTTCTTCAGGGGATCACAAGGATCTGTGAGACCATGCCAGCACAAGATACAGTATTGCTTGGGCAAATCTCAGGGGTTTTATGGACCCACCACAGACAACAGTAGGTCATGCAGTGAAATCTAACTTTGGTGAGAGCCCGCAGGCCCAGAGCTAGCAGTAAATCTGGTGCTGTGTAGACCTGACATCCTGTGCCTCACTGAGAATATGCTTCACCTAAACCACAAATTACCTGTGCCAAGCCTGCTCCCAGGCAACCCAGTCCCATTCTGTGCTTTCCTTCAGTAATAAATTCAACAGCAAACAACAGCACTCATTTCCCGTGGCCCAAGCGAAGCCCTTTCATCCAGGAGAAGCATTCAGTGATGGGCCACAAACTCACACCCACAAGATTAAGTAATTCTTAAACAGAGCTTGGATGTTTGTAGGCTCAAGGTGAGCAGCAGCTGACCTTGCTACAACTGGAAACTTGTACAGGGAGCCACAGAGACAGTGCTGGCATGTAAACTGACACTGCAGTAGCAGTGGGAAATTTACTTAGTAGATCCAGGAGACTCTTGGGGTCCCTGCACCACCAAACATGCAAATCACCCAAAGGCTCTGCTAATTTCAAAGACTTACGGGCAACTGACAGGCAGTGTCTGTTCTTGAGGAGCACAGATCCCCCAGCTAAACTGCCTTAGGATAGGGACAGGGGATAACTGGACTGCTGTCTACAGTGTTGTCTCTTCTACTTACCTATAAATCCAGCACAGGCAAAAACCATCTGTAGATTGTTTTGTAGATCCCACCAGGTAGCCCTGAGAAATCAAAGGCAGCAGCTGAACTTGGCCTACTGGGACCCCCTCCCAAGAGGCTAGAAAAACAACGCATATGGAGGCTGGCACTAGACCACAACAAAACACCTCCTGAATAGTCCCATGAGTGGTACACGCAAAAGGTGGTCTCAACAAGTACACAAGCCTGCTAGGGCAAATCCCACTCAGTGGAGTCGGTCCCCACATAGAAACTTTTACCCTGTGGATGCAGCTAGTTCACACAATGAGTCACTCTGAGTGTTAATCCCATCCACTGATGTACTAACAACAATAAAAGATTGGCAACAACAGAATATTACACACAACCCATGCAAAGATGACATCCAGAGCCCCCCGCACAGGGCATCAGGGAGAGTATGCCTCTGAGCCACACAGAACTTTTTCCACATAAGGTCATCTGGTTAAGGCTGAAAGACGAAACGAATATTCTTAACACATAGAAATGAACTCAGAAAAGTTAATAAAATGCGAAAACAAAGAAACATGCTACAAATGAAACAACAGGAGAAAACCCTAGAAAATACATAAAGAAATAGAGGTAAGCGACCTACCAGAGTTCAAAATAATGGTTATAGGATGCTTAACAAACTTAGGGGGAGAATGGATGACTACAATGAGAACCACAACCAAGAGATAGTAAGCATAAAAGAAAGACATAGAAACCATTAAAAAGAAGCAGACAGAAATGAGGAATACAATAACTGAAATGAAGAATACACTAGAAAGATTCAACAGTATATTGGACGAAGCAGAAGATTGAATCAGCGAATTGGAAGACAAGGTAGCAGAATACACCAAATCAGAACAACAAAAAGAAAGAAGAATTTTAAAAAATGAGGATAGTTTAAGAGAGCTCTGGGACAACATGAAGCATAAAATTATCCAGATCATTGGAGGATCTGAAGAGGAAGAGAGAGAGCAAGAGATTGAGAATCTATTTGAAGGAATAATGACAGAAAACTTCCCTAACCTGGCAACCTGGCAAAGGCATTGGGCATACAAGTCCAGGAAGTACAAAGAGTCCTAAACAAGAGGAATTCAAACAGACCTACACCAAGACAGATAATAATTAAAATGCCAAAGATCAAAGACAAAGAGAATCTTAAAAGTAGCAATAGAAAGGCAGCTAGTTACTGACAAGGGTACCCCCATAAGAATGTCTGCTGACTTTTCAATGAAAACTTTGCAGGCCAGGAGGGACTGGCAAGAAATATTCAAAGTTATGAAAAACAAGGATCAACAACCACAAAGATGTTACCCAGCATGTCTTTCAATTAAAATGGAAAGTGAACCAGTGAGTAGCGGGGAGAGGGGAGGGGGAAGGTAGACAAGGAAGAGAAAGAAAAAGAAAAAGAAAAAGAAGAAATAAAGTAAAAATTAAAATCATTTCTTCAATTAAAAGAATAAAAATAAAATAAAAACAATTTTTTTTAATTAAAAAAAATTTAAAAATGGAAGATTAAATAAAAAACTTCCCATACAGGGAAAAGCTTAAGGAGTTCATCACCAACAAGCCAGTATTACAATAAATGTTAAAGGGACTTCTGTAAAAAGAGAAAGGGTAAAACACAAATTCAAATAATAAAATGGCAGTAACTATGTACCCATCAATAATTACTTTAACTGTAAATGGATGAAATGCTCCAATAAAAAGACATAAGATAACTGAATGGAATGAAAATAAGACCCGTGCATTTACTGTCTACAAGAGATCTACATCAGATCAAATGACATTAACAGACTGAAAGTAAAGGAATGGAAAAAAATATTTTACATAAATAGAAATGAAAAAAAAAGTGGGCCTAATGATACTTATATCAGATGAAATAGACATTAAAACAAAGGCTATAATAAGAGACAAAAAAAGGGCATTAAATAATGATAAAGGGATCAATAAATTAAGAGGACATAACCATATACGCATCCAACATAAGAGCACCTACATGCATAAAGCAATTATTGGCTGACATAAAAGGAGAGATCAACAGTAATGCACTCATAGTAGGAGACTGTAACACCCCACTGACACCCATGGACAGATCTTTCAGACAAAATATCAACAGGGAAACAATGGCCTTAAAAGACACAGAAGAGCAGATGGATTTAATACATATTTTCAGAGAATTTCACCCCAAAGCAGCAAAATATATACCTTTCTCGAGGGCATATGGAATATTTTCCAGGACAGACCACATGTTAGGATACAAAAAAATCTCAATAAATTTAAGAAGTATGAAATCAAATTAATTGTCCTCTCCAATCATGATGGTATGAAACTAGAAATTAACCACAAGAAAAAAACTAGAAAATACACAAAACCATGGAGGCAAAATAACATGCTACTAAACAATGAATGGGTTAACAATGAGATCATGGAAGATATCAAAAGATACTTAGGGATAAATGAAAATGAAAACATACGACTCAAAATCTATGGGACACAGTGAAAGCAGTCCAAAAAGGGAAATTCATAGCAATACGGGCTTACCTCAAGAAACAAGAAAAATCTCAAATAAACAATCTAACCTTACACTTGAAACAACTAGAAAAAGAACAAGAAAAAATTCAAAGTGACTAGAGAAAGGAAATAATAAAGATCAGAGTGGAAATAAACAACATAGAGTCTAGAAAAAAAATACAAATAATTAATGAAACCAAGAGCTGGATCTCTGAAAGGATAAATAAAATTGAAAGACCTTTAACCAGACTCATCAAGGAAAAAAGAGAGAGGACTCAAATAAATAAAATCAGAAAAGAAAGAGGAGAAATAACTAGGGACCTAACAGAAATACAAAGGATCGTAAAAAACAAACAAACAAAAAAATACTATGAGCAGTTACACGCCAAACTATTGGAAAATCTGGAAAAAAATAATGCATTCCTAGAAACATACAATCTCCCAAGTGTGAGTCAAGAAGAAACAGATAATCTGAACCAATTCATTAAAATTGAATAAGTAATTTAAAAAAAAAAAAACTGCAGTGACATCATAAACATGGCAGAGTAAAAGACATCCCCAGATCTCTCTCCTTGGAACAATGATAAGCTGAACATCTAAAACTCAACAAAAAACACCCAACTTGCACACCAACACGTATGAGCATGGGATCTGTGCATAAGAGCTACCACAGGTCAAAAACCCGGAGTTGGGTAGTAGACTGGGAGAAACAAAGAAGCTGCCTCTCACAGACAGAGCTCTCTGCAGAAGGAGGGAGAGGGGAGAAAGTGCAGCAGGTTCCCTGAACAGCCCTGGCTAAAAGAGCTGTGAGTTCCATGTGGCCAGTGGAAGTGCCTAGGGATCAGGGCAGAAAGCAGAGAAGTGGAGACGGCAGAGGAACAACAGTTGATTATTACCAGCTGCAGCTGCAAAACCGAAGCCGAGCCACAGCCACCATCCCCCAATCCAGAAGGCTCCTCCCCTCATATTCTCTGAGACAAAACACTGTGGAGCCCCAGGGGAATCTGAGCAAATACAACTGAAACTGTCACTAATGCTGACAGGGACTAAGACTGAGGATAGTGAGTATAATTGAATATCTATAAGAAAAAAAAGGCATTATTTCGACTTTATATAAAGCAGGAATCCAAGAGGATTAGACGCCACCTACTGGAAACTAAAAGAAAAGTGCCTTCTTTGCAAATAGCCTAAAGAGACCTTTATAAAATAAATCTTCATTCTGGAAAAAAAGCAGAATACACTTCCATTAAATCTCAGGTGGAAAAACAGTCTATTAAACACAATGGACAACCAAGGTGACATGGCAGCTCAGAAAGAAAGAGAAAAATCTCCAGAAAATAACCTTACAGACATAAGAATATGTGACAAATGACAGAGAACTCAGAATATTACTTCTGAAAAAACTCAATGAGATCCAAAACCAGTCATATCAACAATTTCAGGAATTGAAAAAACAACTAGATGAGCAGAATGAGTTCTTTAGCAAGGAGATTGAAACTCTGAAAAAGAAATAAATGTGGGTGGGGAATGGCATAGATGATAGAGGCTCTGTTCATCCCTCTGGCAATCAAATCAAAGTTGCAACAGAAACAAAGAGCAAATAGCAAGGAAAAATCACCTGGAATCTAGATGAGCAAGCCATACAACTATGGAGAAATCTAAGAAATCACGCTGAAATGGCAGAAGACAGGATGGGCCGAGGATGCGAGGTTACCCAGTTCTAAATGGTGTATGGGATGGAGGCTGCAGCAGCGGCAGCAGCAGCTACAGATACCACTAAAAAGAGCTGTGATCACGAGCAGACTCACTCTCTCTGAGCACCAGTGCTGGTTTGGCTGTGCAAGGACTTATAGGGAGACACCAAGTAGTTGGAGTGAGGATCGAGGCAAGGCTCTCTCTTGGACAGAGTGCCAGTGGTATCTATTGTTCCTCAGTTGAACCCTCCCCGCTCCCAGAGCACAAACTTGGCACCACCATAGCAGAGACATAATCAAACCAGACAACAGAGATCACTCAGCCCAGAGAATACCCTGAAACTCCATCTCTCCCAACTCACGGCGCCCTCCCAAGCCACATCTAGGTGAATCCTCGCGAGTCAGATGCTCCTTGCTGAGGGGCACCTGGACTCATAATGGAGGCAGCAGGCATCAGTTTATGGTGTGGCGCAACATCTGTGGATTAAATGATGAATCTTAACAGGTGGCTCCAAAGGGGTACAGGCTTAGGCTAAATTTGGCCTGCAGTTAAACCCCTCTCAGGACTGTCCCATTGGACACCTACTTCACAAATCCACAGTAATAAGACCGGAAGACTTATGAGCTTTGCTTACTACATAGAAACAGACACAGAAAAGCAGCTACAATGGGAAGAAAAGGAAGCAGAAACCATATGAAAGAACAGAACAGAGATTCAGAAATAATGGAGGCAAACAATCTAACAGACGCAGAGTTCAAAACACGAAGATGCTCAATGAACTTATGGGAAGTGTAAATAAATTCAGTGAGAACTTCAACAAAGAGAGAAAAAAAACATAAAAATGGACACGGAAATTATAAAAGGGAACCAGTCTGAAATGAAGAACACATTTTCTGAGATGAGAAGTATATTAAATGGAATAAACAAAGGAATAAACAAAATGAATAAAGAAAAGGATCAAATGCCCCATCTAGAAAACAGGAAAGCTAAGGACACATAATCAGAATTGCAAGAAATAAGATGCCAAGACTATAAAAGTAATTTAAGGAAAATATTAGACACTACTAAGGGTCCAAATATCCATCTTCTCGGCGTAACTAAAGAAAAGAAATATATAGAACAGCTGTTTGAAGAAATAATGATGGACAATTTCCCTAATCTGGTGAAGGAAATGGACATAAAACCCCACGAAGCTCAGAGAATTCCAAAAATTAGAAATCCAAAGAGGCCCACACCATGACACATCATATTTAAAATGCCAAAGATTAAATACAAAGAAAATATTAAAAGCAGCAAGAGAAAAACAGATAATTACTTATAAGGGAATACCCATAAGACTGGCAGCTGATTTCTTAAAAGAAACTGTTCAGGACAGAAGGGCTTGGCAAAAAAATATTCTACAAGATGAAGACCCAGGATCTACAACCAAGAATACTTTCTCCAGCAAAGCTATCATTTAGAGTTGAAGGACAGATAAAAAGCTTCCCAGACATAAATAAGGTGAAGAAATTTATCACCACCAAGTCAGTATTACAGGAAATGTTGGAGGGACTTCTTTAAGAAGAAAAAACATGTATCAAAACCCAGAATAAAGAATGGTAACAACTACATTCCTATAAATAAATACCTTAAATAGAAAAGAATTTAGTGCTCCAACCAAAAGATAGAGGGGCTGAAAGGATAAGAAAACAAGACACCTACATAGGAAAAAGAAGGAGATGGCAAAAGATATTGCTTTGATGGACCTAGAAGCTATTTAAGTTAGACAGAGAAAGATAAATACTATATAATTTCACTTATATGTGGAATCTAAGGAATAAAAAGAACAAAGTAATCAAAAACAGACTCACAAATATAGTGGACAATTTGGTGATGTACAGAGGGGAGGGGGGATTGGGAGGCTGGGAGAATGGGGTGAAGGGTTAAAGAAGTACAAATTCATAGCTCTTGGATGGTCATAGGGATGGGGAGCATGGTAGAGGGAATGCAGTGAGCATTAATACGTTGGCTAGGTGGAGGGTCAGGGGGG
>NW_006440128.1:317103-319432 GCF_000325575.1 Pteropus alecto
AAGGAAAGAGAAAAATAGAGAACATAAAAAAATTAGAAACCTCCCAAAACTCTAAAGCCCTGGACCAGATGGCTTAATAGGCAAATTTTATGAAACATTCACAGAATTAACATCTATTCTGCTCAAACAATTCCAAAAAATTCAAGAAGAGGTATAATCTCCCCAATTCCTTTTAGAAGGCCACCATTACCTTGATCTAAAACCAAAGACATTACACAAAATGAAAACTATAGGCCAATATATCTTATGAACATTGATTTAAAAATCCTCAACAAAATATTAGTCAACTGATTTCAGCAATATATTAAAAATATCATACACCATGATCAAATTAGATCTATTTCTGGAATGCAAGGTTGATGCAATATTCACAAATCAATTAATGTGATACATCACATTAACAAATCAAAAGATAAAAACCATATGATCCTATCAATAGATGCAGATAAAGCATTCAACAAAATTCAGCATCCATTTATGATAAAAATTCTCCGCAAAGTGGGAATAGAGGGAACATACCTCAACCAAGTAAAGGCCATGTATGACAAACCTACAACTAACATCATACTCAATGGGAGAAGGCTAAAAGTGTTTTCTTTCAGATCAGGAACAAGATAAGGATGCCCACCCTCGCCACTCTTCTTCATCATTGCATTGGAAGTCTTGGCCACAGCAATAAAATGAGAAAGAGAAATAAAAGGTATCCAAATTGAAAAGGAAGAAGTAAAACTCTCGTTATCTGCCGATGACATGATACTATATAGAGAACCCTAAAGATTCCAACGAAAAACTGTTAGAACTGATCAAAGAATTCAATAAAGTAGCAGGATACAAAATTAATATTCAGAAGTCAGTGGCATTTTTATACACCAATGATGAACTTTCAGAAAGAGAAATTAAGAAAACAATTCCATTGATAATTGCCCCAAAAAAAAAAAAAACCTGAAAATCAAATTAATCAAGGAGGTAAAAGACCTATTCCCTGAAAAGTATAAACATTGAAAAAAGAAACTGAAGATACAAATAAATGGAAAGAAGGATCGACATCATTAAAATGACCATACTACCCAAAGCAAACTATAGATTTAATGCACTCTTTATCAAAATACCGATGGCATTTTTTAGAGAACTAGAACACGTAGTTTTAAAATTTATATGGAGCCATAAAAAACCCCGAATAGCCACAGCAATCTTGAGAAAGAACCAAGTTGAAGGTATCGCACTACCAGATATCAAACTATACTCCAAGGCTACAGTAACCAAACAGTATGGTACTGGGATAAAAAGGTACATCGATCAATGGAGCAGAATAGAGAACCCAGAAATAAATCCATGCCTATATGCTCACTTAATGTATGACAAGGGAGGCAATAATACAGTGGGGTAAAGACAGTCTCTTCAATAAATGGCGTTGGGAAAATTGGACAGATACATGCAAAAAAATAGTAACTGGACCACATTCTTACACCATATACAAGAATAGACTCAAAATGGGGTAATGAATTTACTTTTTAAAAAATGGAGTAAGGAATTAAATGTAAGATGTGAAACCATAAATCATATAGAAGAAAACATAGGCAGTATACTCCTTGATATTGCTAACCGTAATTTTTTGGGGGGGATATATTTCCTTGGACAAGGAAACCAAAGGTAAAAATAAACAAATGGGATTCCTGTACAAACTAAAACGTTTTGTACAGGAAAGGAAACCATCAACAAAACAAAAAGACAACCAACTGACTGGGAGAAGATATCACTTATGATACATCTGATAAGAGATTAATATCCAAAATATACAAAGAATTCTTACAACTCAACAATAGAAAAAAAAAATAGTCTGATTAGAAAATAGGCAGCAGACCTGAACAGATATTTATCCAAAGAGGGAACACAAATGGCCAATACTCATATGAAAAGATGCTCAAGGTGACTATTCATCAGAGAAATGCAAATTAAAACCAGAAAGAGATATCACCTCACACCTGTCAGAATGACTATCATCAATAAATCAAAGAACATCAAGTGTTACCGAGGATGCAGAGAAAAGGGAACTCTCATACACTATTGGTGGGAATGCAAATTGGTACCACCACTATGGAAAACAGTCTGGAAATTTCTAAAAAAAAGTTAAAATGGATATACATTTTGACCCAGCAATTGTACTTCTGGGTATTTATCTGAAGAAACCCAAAACAATAATTCATAAATATCTATGGACCCCTATGTTCATGGCAGCACAATTTACAATAGCCAAGATATGGAAGCAATCGAAATGTCCCTCGACAGATGATTGAATAATGAAGTTATGGTTTATATATACAATGAAATA
>NW_006440129.1:0-517 GCF_000325575.1 Pteropus alecto
ATGGATGGACAGATGGATGGATGGATGGGTGGGTGAATGGATGGATAGGTGGATGAATAGATATACATACATATAAATATACAAATATGTGTAACTATGTAGATATTTAGATAGATCTTTCTCATATATATGTACATATGTATGAAAGACTGAAGATAGGGAATATATAGAGCCACTTTTTAACCAAGCTGCTAAAATTAACATTATAAAGGCTGAGGCATCAGAAAAAACTCCATTCTTATTCTAACTAGCCTTGGAACTTAAACTTCTTGAACTTTCCACCCTGCGTCAATGCCTGGGTATACATCTGGACGTACCCCTGACCTCCAGGTAACCCTCTGATTAGTGCGTGAAGGACTCGTGTATCGAGGCCGCCAAACCTGAGCAAATGTCCTGGCACTCATCCTCCAGACCACCTGGCGTCCATCCTCCAGACCACCTGGCACCTATCATGCAGACTGCCTGACATCTGACTGATAACCGTCCTGGGCCAATCCTAGGTCTAAGAATGCAGGGC
>NW_006440130.1:0-25000 GCF_000325575.1 Pteropus alecto
TTCTATTATTTTATATATTTATCTATCTACCTTTTTAACTTTCTGCTAACTTATATCCTAGTATCTGTATATCTTTAAACAAGACTTTTAATCATTTAAGCTATTTATTTATATATATATTTGTGTAACGTTTAATTTTATCTTTGTCTTTTCTTAATCTATCTATGAATCCATCTATCGATTTATCCTTCTAATTATCATCTATCTATCTGTCTATAGGTATATATCTAATATATCTATATATAAATCCATCACTCTCTCTATTTAACTATATATCTATCTTCTCCCATGAATCTGTCTAGTAATCTATCTGTAATCTATCATCTATCTCTCTCTGTATATCTATCTAACACCTAAATGTCTCACTATATGTCTATTTTTAAGCATGATTATTTTTCACTTTACTTAAAGATGGATGAATCTCTACACATTTTTATTTACTTTTTTTCTGTTTGTAAGTTTGTCTATTTATTTATTTCCCATCTATTTTTTATTCATCTATTTATTTATCAATCTATCATCGATTGATATATTTCTCTAAGTAGCCTCATTTTTCTTATTTTTAATGCAATGAATAAATGTAATTATCGAGCTATCTTTCTGTAAAAGAATCAGTATATATCTGATTTAACTATCTGAATACCATCTAATGAAATATATTACTCTAATATATATCAATCCATATATACATTTATTTAGATATTCGTCAATCTATTCATTTATCTGTTTTCTCTCTATCTCTAAATATTTATCAATTATCTATGTATCTATATATGTTTAGCTATCTATCTATATATCTATGTATTTATCATCCTTCTATCTATCTATCATCTATCTATCTATATCTATCTTATCTATCTATCTATCTATCTATCTATCTACCTATCATCTATCTATCTAATCTGTCTATCTATCTATCGTCTTCCCTATCTATCTATATATCCATCCATCCATCCTAACACCCATCTATCCACCCATCATCTATTTATCTATTATCTATCTATCTGTCATCTATCTATCTATGTATCCAGTTATCTATCTTTCTATGTGATTTTCATTTCTCTATGTATCTGTTTTTATCAATCTATATATCTATCTATATCAATTAATTTATCTATAACTATGTCTTTATCTGTTGTACAATGTATCTCTGTGTAATACATTTTTTCAAATTTACCTAACTAGATTATATCTTTGTACAGAATGTTAGTTTCTTTTTTTAAAAACAGCTGTGTACTTGTTTATGTGCTATATCTATCTATCTATCTATCCACCTATCTTGTATCTGTTGACCTATGTATCATTATATATATTTGTATGTCTTTATCTCTCTCTCTGCCTATTGATAATCCATTTATCTCTTTTTCTATTAATGTATTTATTAAGTATCCTATCATTTCTTTATTCTTTTAATGAAAACCTTTTTCAAATGTCAATGATTTTCTTCCTAAAGGTCAATATATATTTGATTTTCCTTATTTTATAATTTTCATTTATTCAACATTTTTATAGTATTTATTTATGTATTTAGTATTCATATATCCCTCCATTCATTCATCAGTCCATCATCGATCTATCTATCTATCATCTATCTATCTATAAGATATCTATTTATAATCTATCAGCCTATCTATCGTTCTTACATGCTTATGTATTTTTTATTCTTTCTTTTAATATATCAAATGATAATTATTGTTTTCAAAATCACTAATTATTGTCTTTATGGATCTTACTCTTTGTGTTCTATTTACCTATATTGATATCTATTTACATACTTATTTAATTATCTGTTTTATTTTTATGTATTATGCATCCCTCTATTGAATTACTATATAGTTATCTATCTACTATCTATCTACTATCTAGCTAGCTATCTTCTCTTAATCTATTGCTCTATCATCTCTCATGTGTATGTGTAATCTATATATATTTATCACTCTATTCATTCATCCATCATTCCATCCATTATTTTATGTATGCATCCGTCAATTTATTTATCTTTTCATTCATCCATCTCTCCATCTGTCCAGTCATCCATCCATCTATCCATCCATTCATCCATCCAAAGTACGATCCATTAATCTAGACATCTATCTATACATCATCTACATGTCTATCATCTTTCTACCTATGTATCTATTTATCTATTTATATGTCTATCTGTAAATCTATCTATGTATCAACCTATCATCTTTTTATCAATCTATCTAATCTATCATCTATCTTTCAATATATCATGTATCTATGTTTCAGTAATTTTATGTATCTTTTCATTTATTTTTCTAAGTATTTTTTATAGATCTATATATTTACTTTTTAATCTATATTTTATCTCTATATATCATCTTTTCATCTATCTTCATCTATCGATCTACCTGTATACACATCTTACACATATTCATCCGCATTCTCAAGATAAATATATCTATCCTGGTATCTACTTATCTATTTATCTGTGTTTATCTCAAAATATTCATTCATTTCTTAACATGTTTACCAATTCATTTATCCCTCTGTCTATGTATCTATCATCTACCTATCTATTTATCTATTTATTAATCTATGTGTTTACCTATTTATCAATATATCTGTATACTTTTATTTTTCTATATATCATTCCATATATCTATCTATACATTTATATATGTATCATCTACCAAAGTATATAAATGAATTTGATTTTCTCTCTTTATCTATCTATATATTTGTTTACCTATGTATCTATTATATATCAATTATGCTATCTCTATTTCTATACATTTTTTCTCTTTTGTATTTATCTATCTTTCCATTTGTCTGTATACTGTCTATTTATTTTTATCTCTATGTATTTATATTATATGTCATATGTATTGCTATATATTAATCAATCTATTTAGCTGTTTATCATATATTGCTCTATCTTTATATCTATTCGTCATCCTTCTGTCCATGAATGCATCCATTTTGCCATCATCGCTCAATATACCTATTACATTTCTGTTTAATTTCCGTCTATATCAATTTATTTATCTATGAAAATGCATCTATCGATTGAGCAACGTTCATCTAAAGGTAATTTAGAACTAGCCTAACGATTGATAAAACATGTAAAAAAAATGTTTTATTTAATATTATCTGTATAATTGTCTATGTATATAAATATCTAACTCTCTTTTTTCCATCTATCAGTGTATGTTACACATATCATCTATCAAACTATTATTCTTATGTTTCTATATCCAATCCTCAATCCGTCATCTATCTATCATCTATATATTTATGTATGTATGTTTGTATATATGTATGTATGTATGTAGGTATGTATGTACCTATGTATCTATCATCTATCTATCATCTATCTATCACCTACCCATCTCTTTGTTTCTAAAGATCTATCTATCCCTTGTCTATTTATATAACTGACTATATTTTTATCCACTTATTAATTGCTCTATTGATCTCTCTCTCTCTATGTATCTAGTTATCTTCTATCATCTTTCCATATGTCTATTTACATTTCTATCTACTTATATTTTCCCATCTATAACTAATCTGTCTATCTCTGTATCTATGTATTTATCTATCATCTCTCTACTCTTCCATTCATCTATCTATCCATCCATTCATGCATCTATCCATCCATCTATCATCCATCCATTCATCCATCCATCTCTCCATCTATTCATCCTTCCAAACTTTTTTTATCTATCTATTTATCTCTGTATTTATGTCATTATCCAGATGTCTACTTATCTATCTATTTATTTATCAATGTATCATCTATCATTTATTTATTTGTCCATTCATCCATCTATCTTTCTATGTATCTAACGATATAACATTTGTATATCTATCTATATCTATCCAACTATTTTTCTATCCATCATCTATTTATTTATCTATGTATTGTGCTATCTATCATCTATTTATAATCTAGGTAAAATTTCCTTCGATTTGTCACTCCTTCGATTTATTTATTTATTTTGTATCTATCTATATGTGTATCATCTATATTGTAATCCATTTATTTATTTTTACAATATGATTTCATCTATCTTCCATCTATCTATCTATCTTTTTTCCTATCTATATATTTCTCTTTATCTGTATATTTCTTTATCTTACATTTATTCTTCTTACTTTTTTGTCATTGTCATATCCTTATTTGTTGTCATCTATCTATCATCATCTATCTATATAACTAGCTAGCTATCGACATCTATCTATTTATCCATCCTCCCATCCATAGATCCCTTTATTCGTCCATCCATCCATTCATTATCTAATTATCTATGTATTTTTGTATTTATGTATCAATCTATGTATCTGTTTAAAACACATCTATGTATTGTCAATAATTTTATTTTTTCGCCTATTTTTTAA
This sequence comes from Pteropus alecto, assembly GCF_000325575.1. Lineage (NCBI taxonomy): Eukaryota > Metazoa > Chordata > Mammalia > Chiroptera > Pteropodidae > Pteropus > Pteropus alecto. The sequence goes on from NW_006440130.1 coordinate 4,366, forward strand.
ACGATCAGGTATTTATCTATATACCCAGTATTCTATTTAATTCTCTATACAATTTTTTTCACCTTTACCCATCTATCTATTGACGAATTTTTTTCACTGTCCAATTATCCCTCTATCGATTTACATTTCTACTTATCTACCTATTCATTTATCTGTTTATCTATCTATTCATTTATCTTTCCATCTTTCCATATGTTTTTTCTATCTTACTTTCTATCATTTATCAATTTTTCTATTTATGTATTTTTCTATATGTAATCTGTATTTATAAATGTTTTAACTACTTATTTGTCATCTATCTGTACATCTATTTATTCATCCATCATTTCGTTCATCCAAACATTTCTTCATCTTTCTATCTATCTTCTATCTATGTACCTATCTATCGATTGATCTATCTATCATCTATTATCTATCATCTATCTTCTATTATCATCCATCTCCAAATGATACTATTTTTTTCACATTTCTATTTATCTATCTTCTTTCAACTAATTTTTCTTTCTACATTTTCATCTATTTATTTATCTATATTATATTTTTTCATTTATCTTCACCTATCTACCTATACATGTGTCACTTTATGTTACATATATTCCTATATCTTTATTATTGATATATCTATCTATGCATCTAAAATCTATTACACTATCTACATATTTACTTCTGTATATAACTTAATCTATCTTTTAGTATATCAAATTATCCATATGTTTTCTAACTCACTTTATTTTCATATTTATCTAACTTTTTATTTGTGTTCTTGATATCTATTGATCTATGTATCTACTTATATATTCATATATCCATTTAATTATATATTTATCTATTATTCATTTCACTGTTATCTGTTTATTCCTCTATCATTTTATTTATGTTATATTTGTTTATACCTTTATGTATTTCTTCATAATCTGTTTATCATCTTCTATCAATTTATGTAATTATCTACGACAATTATCATTTATGCATCCATCCTTCCAACTATCCATTTTTCGATTCCTCCATCCATTTTTTTACTTTAATCCACTCACATATTTATGAAATTTTTTCTATCTATCTATCCATCTATCATCTCTTTGTCTATCGTTCTATCTATTAATCTATTGATCTATCTATATATCTATCTTTAATCAAATATCTGTCTATCTATCCAAACTATCATTCTACTTATCCATCCATCCATCGACGCACCCATCCATTCATCCATCCATCCATCCATCCATTCATCCATCCTTTTATTTATTTATATATGTTTCAATGTTTTTGTCTCTGTATGTATTCATTTGTCTTTTTATTTCTCTTATTAGACTATCCTTTAATTAATTTATCCATTCCTACATCCATCTATTCATTGATCAGTTTATCTCTTTATCTATTATCCATCTATTATCTGTCTATGAATCTTTCCTTTTATTCATTGTTTATTATCATTTCATCATCCATTCTTTCATCTACCTATTCATATATCCATTTATCCATCCATCACAGCAAACAACCACTTACCTATTTATTTATTTATCATCTATCTATCTATTTATCTGTCTTTCATCTGTCATCTATAATCAATCAATTTGGTTAATTTAACTAAATCTCATTCTATCCATTTATCCATCCTTACATTCATTTTTACCTTATCCCTGTACTCAGCCATCATCCTTTCATCCACCCTCTCTACCAGAAATCTATCAAATTTTCAATTATCTATGTATCTATCATTTATTTTTCCATCTAAATATCTATTTTTTATGTATCATCTTCTTATATATTTCTCATCTAGTATCTACTATGTATTTAATCTGTCATTCTATCCGTCAATCAATCAATGCATTTGTTTCTCCATCCTTTCATCTGTCTATTATCTATGTATCTATGTATCTATGTATCTATCATCTATCTACCACCTATCTGTCATTTATCTATCTTTCTTTCTTTCTTTTTATCTACCTAACTACTCTCTATATAAATCTCTATCTCTAATTATCTCTTTATCTGTCTATTTTATTTATCTACGTATGTATATTTTTCTGTATGTATATGTATAGATATGTATGTATGTATGAATGTATATATACATCTATGTATTTATTCATTTATCTATTTTTCTTTTTATTGTTTTATCTGTCATTTTATTTATCTGTTTATCTAAGATGTATATATCTACGTTTCAGGATATTTATTTCTTTATCTATTTATCTGTCTTTCAATCTATCATTAATCTATTTATTTTTTCATCTGACTATCAATTTATCTATTACAATCTATAGAATTTACAATGTATTGTTTTAAATGAATGTTTTTAAATTACCTAATGACGGATAATTTTGTCAAATTTTTATTTCCATTTAAAAAATGTTTTCCTAATTCTCTCTCTAAAAATTCAGCTATCAATCTGTCAATTTATCTATCTGTCTATCTATTTATCTATCTATCTATCATCTATCTGTCATCTCTCTATGTACCTATGATCTATCTATATATCTAATTTTCTCTGTGTCAAACATGTTTTCATCTATTTTTCTTGTCATTTATCTTCCATTTATCTATCTCTCTATCTAACTATAATCCATTAAATCTGAAATTATTTTATTTATCCATCCATTCATCAAATCATCATTTATCGATCTGCGTATCTATCTATATAAATAATATCTCTAGTTTTCTTTAATAATCTATCTCTTTATGTATTAAAATCAACATACTTTTTTAAATCATTTATCATTTTCTTTTTCTATGTGTGTTACTATTTATTTTTGTTCATTTTTTGTATTTATCGATCTATCAATATATTTGTCTAGTTTTTAATTTCTTTATAAATCTATATTTTATACATTCATTCATTCTACTATCTGTCTATCTATCATCTATCTATTACTCTATTCATCATCCATCTATTCAAGTATATCTCTGTCTATTTATCCATCTATCATCTATTTCATATCTATATGTCCATCTATACATCCCTCAGTCCATAGATCCATTTATCTATCAATCTATCATCTCTCTATCTAATCTTTATCTAATTTTCTATCCATTTATGTATCTATATATATATTTATATTTTTGCCTTTCTATTAATTTTTTATTTCTCTATCAATTTATCTATCTTTATATTATCTATATATTGTACTCTTTTTAAAATTATCATTCTTATGATCTGATCTGTTTTTAAATATCGATATATCTTACAGCCTAACGAGCAATATATAACACATTTTAACTATGAAACTATCTTACTACCATCTATCTAAAAATATTACTATAGAATTTATTGATCCACCTATTATGTATATATTTATTTCATCTATTTAATATCTACCTATTTATTTAACTCTCTATCTATCCATCTATCTATCATGCCTCTATCTATCATGTAACTATCCACTCTTTTTCTATTTTTCTTTCAAGAATCTTACACTCTACATATCGATATATCTACTGCATTACAGTCAATATGTATCTTATTTTAGGTAACCGTGTATGTAATTACCATCGATGTAAAAATATCCTGTACACCTATTTATCCGTCTATCCATATAATAACATTTCAATCTTTATAACCATCTATCGTCCTTTTTTATACATCAAACTATACTTATTATCTATCTATCTAACACTATATATTTCTATATATGTGTCTATATAATTATCTAGGTATCTATCGAACTATGTCTGGTTCATGTATATAACATCTCTCAAAGCTACCAGTTTTTTATTATTTCAAGTTCGTCATCACATTTTACGATTGATCTTTCTTTATTCCTTAATATCGGTATACCTCTTGTTTAGACCATCATCTATATTCTCATCACTCAATTTCATTTCTTTCTTCCTTCCTTCCTTCCTTCCTTCCTTCCTTCCTTCCTTCCTTCTCTTTCTTTCTTTCTTTCTTTCTTTCTTTCTTTCTTTCTTTCTTTCTTTCTTTCATTTTCTCTTTCTTTCTTTCTTTCTTTCTTTCTTTCATTTTCTCTTTCTTTCTTTCTTTCTTTCATTCTCTCTCTTTCATTTTCTCTTTCTTTCTCTATCTCTCATCTATCCAACAGCTATGAGGTCTAATATGTATATTTTTATAACGAAGATATTTTTTATTTTACCTTGAGAGATATATCTAAAGATACAATGTACTTTTTCTTCCTTGATTTATGTATGGCTTTTTAACAATCTGCCTATCTATCTCTCTATCTCTCTATCATCTAACTATCTATCTACCTGTCTCCTGTCTATCCTATTTATCTCTCTATCTATGTATCTTTCTATTTATCTATTTATCTATCATCTATTTATATATATATCTATGTAGTTATATGTCCTTCTATCTTTCTATGTAAATTTCTGTCTACCCATCTATTTATGTATCTATCTAACTAACCATTTTTCTATGTGGCATATAACTCTCTGTTTAAATATATATGATTTTGTCTATTTATCCTTATATTTTTTATATATCATGTATATATTTGCCCATACAATTATCCTTATATTTCTTTATTACATATTTATATTTGCTCATCTACATATCTATTTATCTTTCTTTATAATTATAATCTATCTATACTTATATATATTTTTTATCTATCAATGATCCATCTATAAATCCATCCATGCATCATCTATTCATGTATTTATCTGTGTATAAGTCTATCAATTTGTCCATCGAACATCTTTCTTTTTATACATGCATCTATATATCCATGCATGCATCCATCTATCAATTATTATATCTATCTCTCTACCAGTTATCTATAAATTTATGTATGTACGTATCTATCCATCATGTATTTATCATACTATCAGTCATCTATTGATTTCTCCATCAATTCTTATATCTATATATCTCTTTATCTACTTGTTTGTGTTATCCCTATCTATCCATTCATTCCTATATTGATTTATCTAACTTTTTCCCTATCTTCTTATTTATTTATTTATCTGTTTATATATGTGTCTATTATTTATCTATCAATTATTTATTATTCTATTGAAATCTATGTATCTTTTTATACACATACCTATGTACATTCTATCTATCTATCAATATATCATTCTATGTGTCATCTATTTATCATCTATCATTTATCTGTTTTTCTTCCACCAATACATCCATCCATCTAACCATCAATTCATCTATCTATCCTTCAGTTTAGCTATATACAATCTTGTTGTAAATCTATTTACCTATCAATGTATCTTTCTTTCTATTTGTCATCTAAGCAAACATCCATCTTTTCATCTATCCATCTATCATGTATTCATCTATCTATCTATCTATCTATCTATCATCTATCTATCTATCTATCATCTATCTATCTATGTATCTATCTACCTAGGTATCTATCTATGTATCTATCATCTATCTATGTATCTATCTATGTATCTATCTATAATCTATCTATCTATCCATCATCTATCTATCTATGTATCATATATCTGTCTGTGTATATATCTATCTAGTATCTACCTATTATCTATTTATCTATCTATCCTTCAGCTATCTTTAAAACCATCATGTATCTATCTATCTTTCAGATATTTCATATATCTTTTTATCTATTTTTTCATTTATTCTTCTAAATATTTTTTATATATCTACATATTTACCTATCCATCTATATTTTATCTATATATATCATCTTTTCATCTATCTTCATCTATCGATCTATTTATCTACCCATCTTACACATATTCATCTACGTTTTCATTGATAAATGTATCTATCTAGGTATCTACGTATCTATTTATCTCTGTTTATCTCAATATCCATTCATTCCTTACTGTGTTGACCAATCTGTTTTTCTTTCTATCTATCTATTTATCTATTTATTAATCTAGACCTTTACTTAATTATCTATATATCTGTACGTGTTTAATTTCTATATGTTCTTCCATAGATCTATCTTTACATTTATATATCTAACATCTACTAAAGTATATAAATATTTTTAATTCTCTCTTTTTATCTATTTGTTTACCTATGTATTTATTATGTATCAATTATTCTTTATCTCTATTTTTTTCTCTTTATGTATTTATCTATCTTCATATCTATCTATAATCTATCATCTATCTATGGTCTACATAGTTATCTATCATAATATGTATTATATATTTTACTATTTATTCATCTATCTATTTAGCTATTTATCATCTAACCTCTATCTATCTTTATATCTATTTAAGATTCATTTTTCCAAGAATGCTTCCATTATTCCATCATCTATCAACCTGTCTATCTACCGATCATGTACCTGTTTATTTATCTATGTCGATTTATTTATCTATGAAAATGCAATTATTGATACAGTAATGTTTATCTATATAATTTTTTAAAGTACATAATGATTGATTAAAGATGTAAAAAAAATTTTAATTTAATTATATCTGTCTAAAGATTTATGTATCGAAATATGTATGTCTCCTTTTTCCTTCTATTACTGTATCTTTTGTATATCATCTATGAAACTATTATTCATGTTTCTCCATCCATTCCTCATACATCATCTATCTAGATTATCTAATTATCTTTCTATCTATTCATCTATCTATCTGTCACCTATCTTTGTATCTATGTATCTATCTATGTATCTATCTATCTTAATTTCTATCCTTTATCTTCTATTATCTTACTTTTTATGTATCTTTATGAATCTATTTATTATATGAAATTATTATCTTTATTGAAATCAATTTTCATTGACTTTATGTATCTTAACATTTATTAGTGTCTATTTATCTAGCTACCTATTCATATACCTATTTAATTATCTTTTTATATTTCTATATATTTTACTTTCCTCTATTTATTATTTATCTATCATCTATTATCTATCTATCTTTTATCTATCTATCTATCTATCTATCTATCTATCTATCATCATCATCATCATCTATCTATCTTTTTAACTGTCATCTATCTATATTTGTAATTCTCTACCTCTTTATTTACCTATTTAGCTATCATCTATGTAACTACGTATCACATGTTTTTGAATATCTATGAAACTTACCATTTTTTCATTCCTTGAACAGTCGACCTCTCTGTCTTTGATTTATCTCTTTCTTCTTACAATAGATATATCTCTCATTTGAATTGTCATGTGTCTTTCCATACATCAATACATGTATCTATGTCTGTATGTGTCTGTCAGTCAATCTGTCTGTGGTTTCCAGTCTGTGTTACTGTTTGTTTTTCTGTCTGACTCTTTTTCTGTTTGTCGGATTGTCTGTAGACCGTCTTTTCGTCTGCTGTCCATTTTTCTATTCAATTCCTTTAGTTTTATGTCCATCCATCAATCTATCTATCTATGTATCCCTCCATGTATCTATCTAGTTATGTATGTATGTATGTATGTATGTATGTATGTATGTATGTATGTATCCATCTACCTATGCATCTATGTATCTATCTACCATCTATCAATCTACCTATCCAATTTATAGATGTACCTATCCATGTATCTATATATGTATTTATTTATTTATCTTGTACCTATAGAAATCTATCTATCTTTAAGTATCTACATATCTATTCACCAATGTATCTTTTGTAACAAAATCTTTGCTAATTTTCCTAACAATTGGTATGTCTATTTACAGATTGTTTTTCTTTACAACTGTTTCTTTAATTGTCTATATATCGCAATATATACCTATTTAGATATCCATATATTTATAATCTATTAATCTATGTATATGTAATGATTCCTCTTTCTATTAATCTATTTATCTATTCCTTTATTAGCTGCTTATTATTTTTAAATATCTATGTATGTCTTCATCTGTTTATTTATTAATCATCTATTAATCATCTCTCTGTCATCTATCTATTCATCCATCTATATATGCGTTTTTTCTCTATTATATATATTTATTGACTCTTTATCTTCTATTCTTTTAAATATCTATTATTTTATATATTTATCTATCTACCTATTTACATTTCTAATATCTTTATATCATACTATGTTTATATCTTTAAACAAGACTTTCATTCATTTAGGCTATCTATATTTGGATATATTTATGAAACTTTTAACTTTATCTTTGTTTTTATTTATCTGTTTATCTATAAATCTATCTGTCGATTGCTCTAATTATCTTTTATTTATAAATCGATCTATTAGTATATATCTAATGTATCTATATATTATCCCATCAATCTTTCTATTTATCCTTACATCTATATTCTGTCATCATCCTATTAATCTCTCTCTGTCAATATATATCATCTATTTACATCAATTTTTCTATCTATAACTACTTAGCTATCATACAATAAATCAGCTATAAGACAATCTTTTAAAATTTACTTAACAATTAATTAATCTCTATATGTAATATTTGTATTTTTATAACTGTTTCTCTTATTGTTTTTGACCAAATATCTGTGTCAATATATCTGTCATCTGTCTATTTTCTATCTATCTATTTATCTACCTTTACATCTACCTATATTTTTATTCATTTATCTATATATCTATCTGTGTATATGTCATTATTCCTCTAATTATCATTCTATTTTTCTATTATTTACTCATTTCTTAATATTTAATTTTCTATCTACAATGTATCAAAAATCTATTTTATTTTTTTACTCATCAATGTATGTCATTATTTATCTATATATGTACCGATATATCAATCTATATTATATATATCTCTACTTTTTTACCATTTCTCTATCATGTCTTTTGTTTCTAATAATTTTTTTATCTATGTATCTCTCTATGTATCTACACGTTTACCTAATACATCTATATCCCAGTATGTATTTTTTTAAACAAGGCATTTATTCATCTTACCGAACGATTTTTTATCTATTAATATAATGTAATTTTATTTTTGTCTGTTTATTTGACTGTTTATCATGCTATCTATCTAATTATCATCTGTGTATGTATCTATATATTCTTTTATATTTCAATTTAATCTTTTATGTATCTGTTCGTCTATCTATATCGACACATCCCTCAATAAACTTTTTTCTATTTTACAATGTATCTCTCTATAGTAAAATTTTTAAAATTTATCAAAACACTGACATATCTATGTTCTGAATGTTTGTTTTTTAAACAATATAGGTCTAGTTGTCTTTCTACATAAATATATATATCAATTTTTGTATCCTTTATTTAACTTTTTATGTATAAACATATGTATTTATTAATCTACTTAATTACCTTATGTATGTGTGTATCTTTCCATCTATCTTTCTTTTGCTCTATCTATATATTTATTTATCTATCTATATCAATTCTTCTATCTATAAATATGTATTTATCTATTCTGCAAAGTATCTCTCTATAAGGCAGTCTTTTAAAATTTACCTAACAAATTATATATCTATGTAAAGAATGTTAGTATTACTTAAAACATATCGTCTAATGTTTACCTAACAAATTATATATCCTAACAAATTAAATATCCATGTAAAGAATGTTAGTATTACTTAAAACGTATCGTCTAATGTTTGTATCTCTAACAATTTATATCTTTATCTATCTATATCTATCTTCCGAACTAACATATCTGTCTATCTGGTATTTGTCTTTCTATGTATATGTCATTATCAATCTGTTTCAATTGATCGATCTATCTGATTATCTATCTATCCATCTGAATCTTTTCATTTTTTTCATCCAAAAACATACTTTCTAATTATCGATTTATGTTTCTGCCTAACAATCAATACATACCTGATTTTACTAATTGACTAATTCACATTTTGTCATCAATATTATTATAGTATTTATCAATTCAACCACCCATTTATCTATCTACCTATGTAACTAATGCCTATGTATCTCTCGACCTATTTATTTATCCATCTATGTATCTATGTATCTTTTTATCTATCTATCGTTTATATATTTGTGTATCTACTTATTTATATGTTTATCTCTCCATCTATTTAACTCTCTATCTAACTTTCTGTAGGTATCATTATAAATATGATACTATATTAAATTATCATCATAGATTTCTAAATCTCTTATCTTAATATTTGTATATGTATCTATTTATTTGTGTTCACGTCCTATTTATGTATCAATCATCTATCTATATTCTAGTTTCCCATAATATATTCTATCTTCCTATAATAATAAATAGTATCTTATATATATTATTATTTATGAGACATCTATCAATTCATCTAACACTCTATAATCTATCTATTCACCCTTGCATTAATGCATCCATCCATCCATCCATCCATCCATCCATCCATCCATCCATCCATCCATCTTTCGATCCACTACAATCAATCCAAACATTTATCTTTTTATCTATCTATGTATCTATGCATCTATGTATCTATGTATGTATGTATTTATGTATGTATGTATGTATCTATCTATCTATCTATCATCTATCTATGTATCTATCTATGTATCTAACTATGTGTCTATCTATCAATCATCTATTTTTTTGTATCTATTCATCTATGTAAATATCAATGTATCTATCATCTATGATTCTATATATTTGTCTTTCTGTCTGTCTCCCTATGTTTTTTCTGTCAATCTATTATTCTATCTATAATTATTCATTTACATTTCTAAACATTTATCTATCTTTCTCTTTGTGAATTTATTTATCTTTATATCTTTATTTATCTATGTATATTAATATAAATATCTCTAACAATCTATGTTTCTTTATTAATCTATCTTTTAACATATCACATTATCTTTATATATTTCTAAATCACTCATTCTTTACTTCATCTATTTCTCATGATTTATTTTTGTCCTAGCTTTTTATATACCTTTTTTACCTATCAATGTATCAAGTATTTTTCTATTTATCATCTATCTATCTATCGACTATCTATCATCTATCTATTTATCTATCTATCTATCTATCTATCTATCATCTATCATCTATCTTTCTATTTATCTGTCAATTTATTTATCTTTCTCTTTATATATCTATTTATTTCTGTATCTTCTGTACCTTTCTGTCTTTTTATGTATATTTTATTTTTTATCTATATCTAATTATGTAATGATTATGTGTTTTATTATTGATAAGTTTTTTCCTTTCACTATTTAATTCGACATCGACATCAATTTTTTAATTTATATATTTTTCCGCCTAACAATAGATGTATGTCTCATTGTGCCCGTCATTTCTCTTTCTGTCCATCTACATTTTTAAGTTTTTACGCATCTTTGTCTTTCTGTCTCTTTGCTTATCTGAATCTGTTTCGATTTATACGTATGTCTTACTGTCTGTTAATTCTCTGCCATATATCGTTCCTTCATCCATGTATTTAGCTATCTATCGATCTATCTACCTATCTATCTATCATCCTCTATCTATCTGCTTTCTATCTTTTATTTATTCATCTATCCATTCATATATCTATTAATCTCTCTCAGTATCTATCCATCTACTTATCTGTCTATTTATCACCTATCTATATGTACATCAAATAATTTATTCCATTCATTATCATTGTATATATCCATTCCTCCCTCTACGGTTTCATACATTGATCTATTTGTCCATTAAGACTCCCACCTATCAACTACCTATTTGTTTATAATCTATCTATCTGTCTATCTATCTATCTATTATCTATCTATCCATCCATTAGTCTATCTATCATCTATCCATGTATCATCTATCCATGTATCTATCTATCATCTATCTATCATTATCTATCATAATTTACTCATTCATTCATTCATTCATTCATTCACAAATTCCCAGCCATATGTATATCTGTATCTATGTATCTATGTATCTACCTATCATCTATCTATATATTTCACTGTCACTCTATCTTATGTATAATTATTTATTTTTTTGACATTTATATATCCTTCTATCTATTTATGTACTTATCTACATTTATATTTCTCTAATCTATCCATCCATCCATTCATTCATCTACTTATATATTTCTTTATCTGTTATGTATTTATTTATTTATTTATTTAACTATGTAACTATCTATGAAATATGTATTTGCCAATGATTTTATTTATTTTTATTTATCTATAATGTGTTTTTATTTTTCTCTCTCTATGTTTCTATTTATCTATTATTCTACGTATCAACTTATCTATGTCAAGTCTTTTTATTTATCTTCATCTCTTTATGTATCTATGTCTCTTAAACCAAGTAGTAATTTATATTTCCTTTCATTGAATATGTATCTCTCTATGTATCTCTCTATATATTTGTGTATTATCTATCTAACATCATCATTATCTATCTATCTATCTATCTATCTATCTATCTATATCTATCTATCATCTATCACCTATCTGTTCATCTATATAACATATCTTCATTCATGCTTCTATTCATTACTCAACTGATGTACTTATTGATCATTTATTATCATTTTTTCATCTTATCATTTATTCATGTTTTTGGATGTAGCATCTATTCATCTATGTATTAACTATTTTTTTATTTATCTATTATCGTATCACGTATTTCAGTCATGTAGGTATATATCCATCCTCAATCTATGATATATTGCTCCAGTTATCCATCCATTTATTTTTATCCATTCATTTATGTATCTATTTTTTATCTATCGTCTATTTATTTATTACTTTAAATATTTTTAGTTTTTCATTCCACTATATTTGTTTGTTTATATGTATGTACGTGTGCATATTAGTATGTATGTATATTAGTATTTATGTATGTATGTATGTATCTTTCAATTTTTGTATTTCTTTATCAAACTATCTTTGGAGTAACTAATCATTTACCTATCCATTTATCTGTTTATATCTTTACACATTTATTAATCCACCTACAATCTATGTATTAATCTATTCATGTCTCCCTCTCTCTCTCTCCCTATCTATCTACCTATATAGAATCTATCTTATTAGTTATATATTCATCTCTCTGTCTATTTATCTAGTTAGTTATCCATCTTATTAGTTATCATCTATTCATATATCTATTTATATTTTTCTATATATGTATCTATTTTTTTATCTCTTTATTTCGATCCATTTGTTTTTCCTTCCATCGAACAATTTATTCATCTATGCGTCCGTTTTTCTATGTTTCTATCATCTCTTTCTCTAACATCTATTTTAGTATCTTTATGTGTAACAAGACTATATTTCAATATACCGTAAGATAGATATATCTATTTATATTGCCATCTATCCATATACATATCTATCTACCAACTATGTATCTCTCGATCTATTTATCTATCATCTATCTATGTATTTATGTTTCTATTTATCTATCTTTTATATATTCAAGTACCTATTTATTTATATTTTCATCTATCCATCTCTGTTTCTCTACCTTCTGTAGGTATCTTTATAAATCTTTTAATATATCAAATTGTGATCATCTTTTTCCTAATTCTCTTATCATTCTTTGTATACATGTATCCACTGATTTGTATTTACTTCCTATTTACCAATCTGTCTATATTCTAAGTATCTATCTATTTTATTATCTACATTATTATTTATCATAATCTATCAATTCATCTAACACACACGTTATCATATATCTATCCATCCATCCATCCATTCATCTTCCATTTATCCATCCAACCATCCATCTTTTCATATATTGATGTATCCAAGTATGTATGTATGTATGTATGTATGTATGTACGTATCATCTATCTATCTATCTATCTATCTATCTATCTATCTATCTATCTATCTATCTATCTATCTATCATTATCATCTATCTATCTATGGATCAATTGATGATCTATCTATAATCATCTAACTTTCATTTATCTATATATCTTTGTATCTATCCATCTATATAAATGTCTATCATCTATCATTTTCTATTTTTGTCTTTCAGTCTTTCTTTCTACATCTTTGTCTATCTATCAATATATTCTCTATCTACATTCATTCATTTGAATTTCTAAATAATTATTTATGGATCTATATGAATTTATCTCTCTCTATTTCTTTATCTGTGTATATTAGCATATCTATCTACAACAATCTATGTTTCTTTCTTCATGTATTTCTTAATACATCACGATATCATTATATGTTCTTAAATCACTGATAGTTCTCTTTGTCTACGTTTATAATGCTTTCTTTGTGTTCCATCTTCATTTATCATTTTTATCTATCAATGTATCATCTATCTATCTATCTACAATCTATCTAATTAAATACCTATTTTTTAAAGCATATACTTATTACTATATTCAGCCCTTTATTTATCTATCTTCCTCTCTATTTCTCTATTTTCTATGTATTTATCTACTATCAACCTATCCTTCCTTGATCTATCCATACTCTCATCTATCCATCAATCCACCCATCTATCAATTCATTTGTCCATTCTCTCTCTCTCTCTCTCTCTCTCTCTCTCTCTCTCTCTCTCTCTCATCTATATATACATATGTCATTAATTATCAATCTATCTATCTTTCTTCTATCTTTATATGGCTGAATCTATTTGTCAATTATTCTAATCATTTTCTATCTGTCTAAATTCTATTTATTTAAATATCTATATATCTACCTAAATAACGATTTATTTCATTTTTGTATTATTTTTTATCCATTATTTATCTTTTTTCTATATATTTACCTACTTATGTATTTACGTACCATCAGTCTATCTAACCATCCATCAATACTTCTATCTTTCTATCTATTTATCTGACTACTTTCTCTTTCTCTTTCTCTCTCTCTCTCTATCATCTAACTATCTATCATCTATCTGTCTATCATCTATCTATTATCTCTCTATCTATCTATCAATCTATCTATCTATCTATCATCTATTATCTATCTATCTATCTATCTATCATCTATCTATCATTTGTCTATTTAAGTATATATCTATAATGTCATATATTCTTCTATCCTTCTGAGTAATTATCAGTCTACATATCTATTTATGAATCTATATAACTAACAATCTTTTTATCTAGCATATAACTATCGGTTTAAATATATAGGAATTTATTTATCAGTCTATTTATTTTTTTATTTTTTATATCATATATGTATTTGCCCATCCACAAATCTATTTATCTTTCCTTCTAATTATAATCTATCTATCTTTCAATATATTTTTCATCTATCAATGAATCATCTATAAATCCATCTATCCATCATCTATTCATGAATTTATCTATCTATGGGTTTCTTTATCTATTTGTTCATCTACCATCTTTTTCTTTATACATGTTTTATAAATCCATGCATGCATCCATCCATCAATTTTTGTATCTATCTGTCTACCAGCTATCTATAAATACATCTATCTATCTATCTATCTATCTATCTATCTATCTACCTATCTATCAACTATTATCTATCTCTATCTATCATCATCTATCTATCATTTGTCTATCATCTCTATATCTATTCTCTATCTATCCTCTATCTATCTATCTATCTATCTCTCTATCTATCATCTATCTATCTTCCTCTCTATCTGTCTATTTATCCATTTCTTTGTTTTTATGTCTATCTTTTCATCCCATATCAATTTTCCTAACCGTTTACCTATCTCTTTATATTTATTTATCTTTTTATCTTTGTATTGTCTATCATCTCTATATCTATTCTCTATCTATCCTCTATCTATCTATCTATCTATCTCTCTATCTATCATCTATCTATCTTCCTCTCTATCTGTCTATTTATCCATTTCTTTGTTTTTATGTCTATCTTTTCATCCCATATCAATTTTCCTAACCGTTTACCTATCTCTTTATATTTATTTATCTTTTTATCTTTGTATCTATCTTTTTATCTATCGATTATTTATCTATTTATCTATTCATATATCTATGTATCTATTTATATATATCCCTGTGTTCTATCTATCTATCTAGCTAGCTAGCTATCATCTATCTATTTCTCTATCTATATATCATTCTATGTGTCATCTATTTATCATCTATCAGTTATCTGTTGTTCTTTCATTAATCCATCCATCCATCTAACCATCCATTCATCCATGTATCTTTCAATTTTTTTATATACAATCTATCTGTAAATCTATCTAATTATCTATCTATCAATTTATCTTTCTATCTATTGCTCATCTAACTAAACTTCCATCCATCCATCCATCCTTTTATAATATATTCAGGTGTTTATCTACTATCATCTACCTATGTATCTATGTATCTATCTATCTATCAATTATTTTTCATCTATCTATCTTTCAAGCTATCTATCATATCTATCTATCTAAGTTTCAGAAATTTTATATATCTTTTCTTCTATCTTTTCATTTATTCTTCTAATAAATATTTTTATATATCTATATATTTACATATCCATCTATATTTTATCATATGTATTATCTTTTCATCTATCTTTATCTATTCATCTACCTCTCTACCCATCTTACACATTTTCATCTACTTTGTCATTGATATATGTATCTATCTAGGTATCTACTTATCTCTTTATCTGTGTTTATCTCAATGTATTTATTCATTCCTTTATGTGTTTACCAATCCATTTATCTTTCTATCTATCATCTATCTATTTATCTTTTTATTAGTCAATGTGTTTACCTCATTATCAATATATCATAATGTTTTTATTTTTTTATATAGCATTCCATATATGTATATATTTTTATACATATCATCTACCAAAGTATATAAATGAATAATTTATCTATCTATATATTTGTTTATCTATGTATCTATTATCTATCAATTATTCTATCTCTATCTCTAAACAGTTTTTTTATGTATTTATCTCTTTATAATCTAATTCTATGTATATATATCTATCTTAATAGGTATAATATATATTACTATGTAATAGTAAATCTATTTAGCTAACTGTTTATCATTTACTGTCTATCTTTATACATCTATTTATCATCCATGTTTCTATGCATGCATCTATATTTTATCATCGATCAATCTACCTATCATGTATCTCCTGATTTATCTATCTATATCTATTTTTTCATCTATGAAAATGCACCTATCGATACCACAATTTTCATCTAAATAATATTTCAACTTGCCTAATGATTGATAGGAAATGTAAAAAAAATTTTATTTAATAATATCTGTGTAATGATCTATGTATCTAAATATTTAATTCTCTTTTTTTCCATCTATCAGTGTATCTTAACATATATCTATCAAACTATTATTCTTATAGTTTAATCTAATCCTCAATCAGTCATCTATCTATCATCTATGTATGTATGTATGTATGTATATATGTATGTTTTATGTATCTATCTATCATTATCTATCCATTTTCTATCTATATATTTTTGTTTCTATCTATCTATATAAATGTTGATCTATCTATCATCTCTGATTCCATATATTTGTCTTTCAGTCTGTCTGTCTACATCTTTGTCTGTCTATCCATTTCTCTATCTACTTGTATTAATTTATATTTCTAACCATTTATCTATCTCTATATGAATTTATCTATTTCTATGTCTTTATTTATCTTTGTATATTAATATGTTTATCTAAAAACTTTATGTTCTTTATTAATCTATCTTTTACTATATCATATTATCCTTATATATTTCTAAATCACTGATTTTTCTTTGTCTATGTCTTATTTTTGTTCTTTCTTTTAATCTATTTTTTTATCTATCAATGTATCATTTGTATTTTCATCTATCATTTATCTGTCTATTTAAATATCTTTTTATTTAGAAGAGTATATATTTATTACTGTATTTATCCTTTATCTAATTTCTTCTCTATTCTCCATTTAGCTATGTATTTGTTTATTAATTTCTCTACTATCAATCTATCTTTCCATGCATCTATCCATTCATTAATCCATTCATCAATGCTCCTATCCATCAATTCATTTAACTATTTATTTATCTATCATCTGTCTATCTATCTATCTATCTATCTATCTATCTATCTATCTATCTATCTATCTATCATCATCTACCTATCATATAGCTATCAGATATATCATTAAACTTTCTATATATTTTTCAATTTTTTATCTATTTAATTTCTATCCATTTAGAGAAATATTCATTGGTCATATTTCTATCTATATGTATCTATCTATCATCTATTTATCTTGTATACATCTATCTATTTATATATCTATTTTTCTATATCTTATGAATCTTTCTATTTATCTATGTATATTCTATTTTTATACTGTTTATCTACTTATGTAATGACTATGTTTTTTACTATTTGTAAGTTTTCCTTTTTTCTGTTTATTTCACTGTCGATTTCGCTTTTACAATTTATATTTGTTTCCACCTGACGATAGATAAATGTCTCACAGTGCCCGTCATTTCTCTTTCTCTCCATCTATATTTTCATGTTTTTCACATCTATTTGTCTTTCTTTCTGTTTGTTGATCTCTGTTTCTGTTTTTATGTACGACTTACTGTCCTTTAATTATCTGCAATATAGCTTTCCTTCATTCTTGTATTATCTATCATCTATCTATCTATCCATCATCTATCTATCTATCTATTTATCTATCATCTATTTATCTATCATCTATCATCTATCTATCTCTAAAGGTCTATCTATCTATTCTCTATTTATATAACTCACTATATTTTTATCCACTTATCAATTACTATAACTATTTATCTCTCTCTTTGTATCTATGTATCTATTTATCTTCTATCATCTTCCCATATGTCTATTTATCTAACTATAAATTTATCTATTTATCTATCTTTCAATCTATCTATTATCTGTCTATATCTGTATCTCTCTATCATTTTTCTATTATCCATCCATGCTTTATCTATCATCTCTCTACTCTTCCATCTGTCCGTCCATCTATTCTCCATCTATATCTCCATCTATTCATCCTTCCAAACTTTTTTATCTATTTATCTTTGCATTTAAGTTATTATCTATATGTCTACTTATCTATTTATCTATGTATTATCTACCATTTATTTATTGATTCATCCCTCCATTTATTCTTCTATGTATTTGTCTAACTATATATCGTCTATGTATCTATGTTTTTGTCCAACTATTTTTCTGCCTATCTATCTATGTATTTATCTATCATCTATCTATAATCTATGTAAAGCTCTTTTGATATGTCACTCATTTTATTTATTTATTTATCTATGAATCTATCTATATGTGTATCATCTATATTGTAATGTATTTATATGTCTATTCATTTATTTTATGACATCTTCTCATGTATCTTCCATCTATTTCTCGATCTTTCTCTTTATCTTTTTATTTTTCCATCTATACATTTATATCTATTTGTCTATATATTTCTTTGTCTTACATTTATTCTTCTTACTTTTTTGTCATTGCTATATCCTTATTTGTAGTCGTCTATCTCTCTAGCTAGCTAGCTAGGTAGCCATCGACATCTATGTATTTATCCAACCTTGGATCCATAGATCCCTTTATTCGTCCATCCATCCATTCATTATCTAATAATCTATGTATGTTTAAATTTATGTATCAATCTATGTATCTGTTTATCACAATCTATCTATTGTCAATAATTATCTTTATCTATTCACCTAATTTTTAAAACTATCAGATATCTATTTATCTATCCATATATCCATTTTTCTATGTGTTTAATTCTCTATATAATTTTTTTAATCTATATCCATTTGTCTATTGACCAGCCTTTATCACTGTCCAATTATCCCTCTATCGATTTACATTTCTATTTCTCTACCTATTCATTTATCCGTTTACCTATCTATCCATTTATCTTATGTCTATCCATGTTTATCTGTCTTACTAGCTATCAATTATCTATTTCTCTATGTATTTTTCTATTTATAATGTATATTTATAAATTGTTTAACTATTTGTTTGTCATCTATCTGTACGTCCATTTATTCATCCATCATTTCATCATCCAAACATCTATTCATCTTTCTATCATCTATCTATCCATCAATCTATCATCTGTATTTCATCTGTCTTCTATTATCATCCACCTATCTCCAAATTTACTTTTTCTATTCACATTTCTATTTATCTATCTTTTTTCAACAATATTTTTCTTCCTACATATTTAACTATTTATATATCTATATTATATTTTTTCATTTATCTTCATCTATCTATCGATGTATCTATCTGTCACTTTATGTTACATCTCGTAATATATTTTTCTTATTGGTATATCTCTGTGTATCTATCTAAAACCTATTTATTTATATATGTATTTACTTCTGTTTCTAGGTTAATCTGTTTCTGAGTATATCAAATTATCCGTATGTTTTCTAACTCACTGTTTTTTTTGTCCATATTTATCTAACATTTTTTTGTGTTCTAGATATCTATTAATGTGTCTATGTATCTATTTATATATTCATATATCCATTTAATTATATATTTATCTATCTTTCATTTCACTATCTATTTTTTATCTCTATTCCTCTATCTTTTAATTGATGTTATATTTGTTTATACCTTTATGTATTTCTTCATGAGTCTCTCTATCATATTCTATGTATTTATTTACTATGACAATTATCATTTATGCATCCATGCTTCCAACTACCCAACTTTCCATTCTTTCATCCATCTATTTTTTTGCCCTAACTCCCAATCTCATATTTATGAAATTTTCTTTGTCTATCTATCCATCCATCATCTCTGCCTATCGCTCCTTCTATCTATCTATTGATCTATCTATCTATCATCTATTTATCTATCTT
>NW_006440130.1:27500-32328 GCF_000325575.1 Pteropus alecto
CATCAATATATGTATCTATTTTTTTATGTGTCTGTTTGTCAGTGTCTGTGTGATTTTCAGTCTGTTACCATTTGTTTTATTTTCTGACGCTTTTTGTGTCTTTCAGAATGTGTTACCATTTGTCCATTCGTCTGCCCTCCACTTATCCATTCCATTCCTTTTTTTTTCTATCCATGCATGAATGTATCATAAATTTATCTATATATCTTTCTATGTATGTATGTATGTACATAAGTTTGTCGGTCTATCTGTCTGTCTGTCTGTATGTATGTATGTAACCATGTACTTGTTTTTCTATGACTATCCATCTAATCTATCACTCTCTATTGACCTATCTTTCCAAATATTTATCTAGTCATCTATATCTGTCAATTTATCTATCAAATTAACTTCTGTATATCTTTATTAATGTATCTCTGAATATCAAAACATTGTATATTTCCAAATCACCTTTCATTGTCATTCTTTTTATCTTATTATTTAGCTTTCTATTTATCTGTCTATCTATCATCTATCATGTATGTATCTTTCTATATATTTTTCATCCTTCTATGTCTCTACTATCTATATCTATCTATCATCTATCTATTTATATGTTTTATTTACTTTTTTTCTGTGTGTTTGCCAATTTTTATATTTTTCCTTATATCCATTTATCTTCTATTTTTTATTTATCTTTTCATCTACTTGTGTATCTATGTATGTAACTATCATATCATTTATGGTTCTCTCTATCTTCTATGTATTGTTTGTATATATCTATGTAGCTAACTATATCACCACTCATGTTCTCTATTTAAACATTTCCAATCTATCTTCCCATTTTTTATATTTTGAGAAATCCCTGCCTTTGTCTTTATGTATGTGTATTTCACTATCGATCTATTGTACAGTCTATCTTTCCTTCTATATATTTCCATTTATCTATCTATCTATTAATCGATTTTTCTATCATGTATCTACATATTTATCTCTGTATCTGTGTATCTCTGTATATGTATTTCCGTATCTATGTATCTATGTACTTATGTATGTATGTAGGTTTTGTATGTATGCATGCATACATGCATGCATGCATGTATGTATATATCTATCTATATATCATCTATCTATGTATCTATCTATCTATCTATTATCTATCTATCTATCTATCTGAGTATCTATCTACCTATCTAATTTATATATATACCTGTCTATGTATCTATATACGTATCTATTTATTTATTTATCTTGTACTTTTATATCTATCTTTTTATAAGTATCTATATAATTATTCAGCAATGTATCTTTTAAAACAAAACCTTTGCTAAGTTACCTGTCGATTGATATATCTCTGTACAGATTGTTTTTCTTTACAACTATCTCTTCAGTTGTCTATACATCTTAATAATATCTATCTATTTATATATCTATGCATTTATGATCTATTTATCTATGCATGTGTAATCATTCCCTTTTATTAATCTATTGTAGTCTATTCTTTTATTACCTGCTTACTATTTTTAAATATCTATGTATGTCTTCATCAACATCTCTCAATCATCTCTCTCGCTCTATCTATTCATCCATATAGATATATGTCATTTTTTGTCTATTTGTCTATCTATAATATATATTTACTGACGATTTCTTTATCATCCATTTTTTCTTTTAAATATGTATTCATTTATACATTTATTTATCTACCTATTTAAATTTCTAATATATTTATATCCAATATGTATATATCTTTAAACAAGACTTTCATTTAAGTAACCTAAGTATATTTATGTATATCTTTGTAAGGTTTAATTTTATCTTTGTTTTTTATTTTTCGGTCTATCTATGAATCTATCTATCCGTTTCTCTATCTAATTATCGTCGATCCATGTATCTATCAGTATATATCTTATGTATCTATATGTGAACATATCAATCTCTATTTACCTATATATTTATAGTGTGTAATAATTCTATTAATATGTCTATCAGTCTATTATCTATGTATATCAATTTTTCTATCTATAACTACATATCTATCATCTTTTTTACATTTCTCATCTTTCTATCATTCATTCTATTCCTTCATGCTTCATTTATATATTTATATATTTATTTGTATCTATCTATCTATCTATCATCTTTCTCTCTCTCTCTCTATCTATCTCCCTATCTATCCATCTATTTATCATCTATCTATCTAACTATTCTGTCTATCTAGCTATTTATCTATTTATCTTTTATATACGTAGTTATCTATCAAACTTACTATTCTTCCGTTTATTTAGCGATCGCATTTTTTTTACGATCAATGTCTCTTTCTACTTACATATAGATATATATATATCTTCTTTCGACCGTTTCTATCTTTGTATTAATCTATTTATCTCTTTATTTATCTATCAATCATGTATTCATCTATTTTTCTATCTCTCTATCTCTCTAACACCTATCTATCTCATTATGTATCTATGTATCCATTTCCAGCCACGACTATTTTTAAAATTTACTTACCAATGGATAAATCTATCTATCTACATAGGTTTAATTTATTTTTTCTTTATGCTTGTCTCTTTTTCTATTGGTCTTTCTATCCATTTATCTTACATTTATTTTTTGATTTATTTCTTTATCTACTTATGTATTTTTGTATGTATCTCCTTATGTAACTACTATGTATCATCTATGAGCCCTCTATCTTCTATCTATTTTTTGTACATATCTACATAGCTAACTCTATCAACATTCAAGTTCTATATTTAACTATTACCTATCTGCATTTCAATGATTTATTCGTCTCTTCTTATGTTTTCTCTTTTATATTTTGATATACCTGCCTTTGTTTTTATGTATGTGTATGTTACTATATATCTACGTTACCTTCAATCTTTCCATCTATATATTACTATCTATCTATCGATCTATCTATCTAGTAATCCATCTATCTCTCTATCATCTATGTATCCATTTCTGTATCTATGTATATATATATCTCTCTATTTATGTAATTTATCTATGTAACTATGTAGGTATGTATGTATGTATCTATGTATCTATTTATGTATATCTGTTTATTTATAAATTTATACAGAGATGTAAAATAAACAGATATACATACATGTATATGTATATCTACATATACATAATTTATATGTAATTCATACAGAGATGTAAAATAAACAGATATACATATATATACATGTATATACATGTATATGTCACTTTTTTATTATCAATGTATATGTCACTTTTTGTATATCTATTTATCTGTCTGTCTGTATATGTCTATGTATGTTTCTATTATGTATATATATTTTGACTATTTATCATCTATGTCTTTTATTAAATATCTATTATTTTACATATCTATATATCTACTTTTTTAATTTTTTGCTGTTTATATCCTACTATGTGTATATCTTTATTCAAGTCTTTTATTCATTTAAGCTAACTATATTTATATATATACGTAAAGTTTAATTTTATCTTTCTTTTATTTATCTATGAATCTATCCACGATTTATCTACCTAATTATTATTTATCTATATCTATCCGTATATATCTAATGTATCTATATATAAATCCATCGATCTCTCTATTTATCTATATATATCTTCTGTCATCATTCTATTAATGTATCTATGAATTTATCGTCTATAATTTATCTATTATCTATCTCTTTCTCTCTATATATCTACCTAACACCTACCTATCCCACTATATATTTATTTTTAACGGCAATTATTTTTCACTTTACCGAATGATAGATGAATTTCTCTATGCATGTTTATTTACTTTTTTCTGTTTGTATGGTTTTCTATCTACTTATATACTTATCCTCCATCTATTTTTTATTTATCCTTTATTTATCTCTATATGCATCTATCTATCATCTATCGATGTATTTTTCTAAGTATCCTCGTCTTTTCTTATTTAATGCAGGAATAATCATTGTAATTATCGAGCTATCTTTATGGAAAAGAACAATTATATATCTGATTTTAACTATCTATCTGAATATCATCTAATGAAAAATATTTCTCTAATATCTATTAATAAATACAGATATTTATTTAACTATCCATCCATTTATTCATCTATCTTTTTTCTATCTCTTTATCTAAATTTTTATGAATTATCTATCTATCATTTATAATATTTTTCTTTCTTCCTTCCTTCCTTCCTTCCTTCCTTCCTTCCTTCCCTCCTTTTTCTTCCTTCCTTTTCTTTCTTTCCTTTTCTTTCTTTCTTACTTTATTTATATATTTAAATATCCCTGTATTTTTAATATATATCATCTTTTCAGCTATCTTTATATATCGATCTATGTATACATCTTACAACTATTTATATTTTGTTTCCATATGTATATATATCTACGTATCTACCTACCTATTTATCTGTGTTATCTCAATCTATTCATTAATCAATTGATTTACCAATCAATTTATCAATCTGTGTATATATCTATGTATCAATCTATCTGTCTGTATAACTATCTATTTATCATGTATCTTTCTATCATCTATATATTATGTATCTGTCATTATATTTCCTTCTATTTTTCATCTATGAGCCTATTTATTTATTTATATTTGTAAAATTCATCTTTTATTTATCTATAATATATTTATCCCCTATCTCTCCATTCGTACATTCATCTGTCTTTTCATTTTTCTATCCATCTTTTTAGGCATCTATCTATCTATAATCTATCTCTCATCCTTCTATTTATTTTTATATCTGTCTTTTTATGTAACTACTACTATCCATCTATCAATCTATCTATCATTATCTATCTCTCTATATCTCCATCCTTGTATTCATTGCTATATCTATTCATCTCTA
>NW_006440130.1:32563-42787 GCF_000325575.1 Pteropus alecto
TCTCTAATCTACTTTTCTATCTATCATGTATCTAACAATGTATGTATTTGTGTATCTATGTATCCATGTACATATCTATGCATTTATCTATTTATTTATCATTTATGTTTGTGACTATTTTTCTATCTTTTTTTTGTTTTAAATTTCTCCTTCTCTCTATTTATCTATGTATTTATCTATCTACCTATGTAATATCTATATATCCTACCCCGTATATGTTTATGACCAAAACTATTATTAAGATAACTGAATGATCGATAAATTTATTTATTTAAAGTTTGACTTTCTTTTGTTGGTCTGGATTTTGTCTATTTATTTATCAAACTATTTATTGATTTATTTATGTTTCTATCATTATTAATTTAACATATCTATATATCAAAGAATCAATTGATATATCTATGTATGAATCTATCTGTCTATAGATCAAATGACAGATAAAAATTGATCTGTTTTTCTCTTTTTATCAATCCATCTTTCTATCATCTATATATCTATCTTACTTCATCTATAAGGTACCTATCTCTCTGTCTACACATCTATCATCTATCTATTTCTCTAACTTTCTATATAAAACTCAACTATTTTCCTATGTTTATGTATAATGAATTAATTTTCAATATACCTTAAGATAGATGTAGGATAGTGTACAACGTTTTATTTTTTCTAAATCTTCTATAGGTTTTATTCTCTCTTTATCAATCAATGAATTTATCTTTTGTCCAGGGTTTTTTCCATCTTCTATCGAATTATCTATTTATCATCTATCTCACTATCTATCTCACTATCTATCTATCTATCTATCTATCTATCTATATCTATCTATCTATCTATCTATCTATCAATCATCTATGTATCTATGTATCATCTATGTATCTATATATCTATTTAGCTATCTATCAATCATCTATGTATCTATGTATCTATGTATCTATCTATCTAGGTAGCTAGCTAGCTAGCTATCTTCCAACCTCTTTATCTATGTTTCTATCTCTCTGTGTGCCTACCTACCTATCTACATAACATCTATGAATCTCTATCTAGTTATCCATCTATCTATGTATCTATTTATCTATCTTTTATTTCTTTATGTATCTATTTATTTATATGTTTATTGGTACATTTCTCTATCTGCTTATGTGACTTTTGTAGGTATTGTTATAAAGTTGTTAAAATATCAAACTATGATCTGATATTTCTAAATCTCTTATCTTCCGTTTTGTATATGTATCTATTTATTTGTGTTCACTTTCTATTTATCTATCAATCATCTATGTATATTCTAACTATCTATCTATTATCTATCTGTCCCCTATGTATTTATCATTTATCTATCTATAATTTATCTATCTATCTATCTTAATATCTATATTATTATTTATCATATCTGTGTATGTATCAATTCATCTAAGTCTCTATCATCATAGATCTATCCATCAATCCATCAATCCATCTGTCCATTTTCCATCGAACCATCCATTCATTCATCCATCCATCCATCCATCCATCCATCCATCCACAAATCCTTCCATCCTTCCATTTATTTATTTATCTACCCTCCAACCATCCAACCATCTATCATTTTATCTATCTATGTATCTCTAACATCTATGTACCTATGTATTATGTATGTATGTATGTATGTATGTATGTATGTATGTATGTATGTATGTACTATCTATCTATCTTCTATCTATGTATATTTATTCATGTGTTTTAAACTATTATCTATTTATTAAACTATCTTATTAATCTATCTGTTTGAAACTAACAAATATCAATTTATCTGTCAATATCTCTACTCATTTTTTTATCCCATGTTTATTTATCTATTTATTTATCTATTTTTCTTTGTATCTATCTATATTTCTATCTATCTACCTATCCAACTGTCTCTCTATTTATCTATCATTTTAGGTATTATCCATTCATCTATTTATTTATCGTTCTATCTATTCATCTATCTATCCACCAATCTAAGTATATCTCTATTTATCTATTAATCTATGTCATATGTATATGTCCATATATACACCCATTGATCCTTAGATTTATTCATCTATCAATCATTCCTCTCTATATATAACTACATATTTCTGTATGTAAATTTTTATCCATTTATGTATCTATATATCTACTTATATGTCTGTATTTCTATGAGTCTGTTTGTCTATCTTCATTTAAACTTCTGTGTATATTTTCATTAACGCACTCTTTAATATGTTATGGTATCATTGAATATTGCTAAATCAATTTTCCTACATTTGTCTATGTACCTTAAAATTAATTTTTGTCCTTTCAACCTATGTTTCTATTTATAACCTATTTCTTTATCTTTCCAAAATATATGTATGTATGTATCTATCTATAAATAATCTATCTATCTTTGTGATATATCTACATCTATCCATCATTCTATCTTTTTAAGATTCTATCTTTCATTTATCTTTCTATCATGTATCTATCTATCTATCTATCTATCTATCTATCTATCTATCTATCTATCTATCTATCTATCTATCTATCTATCATCTATCTATCTATCCTCTATCTATCATCTATCTATATCTACCTATCTATTTATCTATGTATCATATTCTTTTTATCTATCTATCAATGTATTCATCCATTTACCTCTCTCCTTAACATCTGTCTCTCTGTCTCTCTCTATATATATCTATTTATCTATTTATCATCTATGTATATGCATATCTATTAATTTATTTCATTCATTATCATTATCTCCATCTATTCGACCATGTACCATATCATATATCGATTTATTCATCCAACAATATACCCACCCACCTTCTATCCATTTCTTTATCATCTCTCTATTTATATATCTATTTATCATCTCTCTCTACCTATATATCTATCTATCTATTTATCATCTATCTATTATCTATCTATGTATCTCTCTATCTATCCTGTGTATATTCATGTAATTTTCTTTTCATTTATATATTCTTCTATCTATTTATCTACTTATCTATTTTTCAATTTATCTATTCATCTATCCATCAATCCATTCTTCAGTCCATCTGATTAAATATGTCTTCAAGTGTCATCTATTTAATTATTTTTTTATCTTTCTAACTATTTAGTTATCTATATTATTTATTTGTCAATAATTATAATTATCTATTTTCTATTCATCTATCATGTTTTTTCCATCTATCGATTTATCTATTTTTCTCTATATATATTTATCTGTGTATCCACTTATCTACATAAGATCTTTCACCGATCTTCTTCTCTTTAATTATCTATCTCTCTTTTACCAAATAGTCATTTACATTTCTTTTCATTGAATCTCTCTATGTATCTATGTATCTATCATCTATCTATCTACTATCTCTATATCTGTCTATCATATATCTATCATCTATCTATTTATCTGTATATCTTCATTAATGTTTCTATTCATTATTCAAACTATGTGTTTATCCTCCATTTATTCATCTATTTTTATCTCTCATTTATTAATCTACCTATTAACTCTTTTTTATTTATCTATTATCATATCACATATTTATTTATCTTGGTATATGTCTATCATGTATCTGTCATATATCTCTCCATTTGTTTTTATCCTTTCATGTATTTATCTATCTTTATATCTATCATGTATCTATCTATCTGTCATCTCTCTATCTGTATTTTACTTTATATCTCTTCAGTTATTCATCCCATAATGTATGTATGTTTGTCTGTATGTATTAGTTTGTGTGTATGTATGTATGGATGGATGGATGCATGGATGGATGAATGGATGGGAGAGTCAGTCAATATCTTCTGTCAATAGCCATTATTCCCTAAGGCCATTTTCCAAGCAATTGTTCCTATTTCTTTATCAACCTATCTTTATAGTAATCAATTATTTACCTATTCTTTTATCTGTCTATATCTTTACACATTCCATCATTCACTTACTATATATATATATATATATATTTCTATGTATCTATTTTCCTATTTAGGTATCGATCCATCTCAATAGTTATCTATTCATGTGTTTATCTATTTATCTATCATATATTTGTTCAATATATATCTGATTTTATTTATTGACTATCTAGTTCACTTTTATTCATCAATATTACTATAGTATGTATCAGTCCATTCATCCATTTATCTCTCTATCTATCATCTATCTATCTGTATCTATCTATTACGTATCTAACAATCTATGTATTTATGTATCTAAGTATCCCTCTATGTATCCACTCATCTATATATCTATATATCTATCTGTTTATCTATCCTTTATGTTTCTGACCATTTTCTATCTCTTTATTGTTCAAGATCACTTTCTATCTATTTATCTATGTATTTATCTATCTATGTATCTAATATCTATACTTCCTACTCTGTGCATATTTAAGACTATTATACACATAACTTAATGCTTTATATTTCTATGTATTTAATGTTTGATTTTCTTGTGTTTTTTTGGATTTTTGTCTATCAAACGATTAATCTATTTATGTGTCTATGATTATTAATTTAATATATCTCTATATCAAAGGATCAACTGATCTATTTATGTATAGATCCATCTGTCCTTCTTTCAAATGACCGATAGATATTAATCTGTGTTTCTCTCTTTTTCAATTCATCACTCTATCATCTATATATCTATCTTACTATCCATTTATAATTTACCTATCTATCAATCTATTTATCATCTATCTATTTCTCTATCTTTGTGTATAACATCTATTTTGCTATGTATATGTACAATGAGACAATATTTCAATATGCCTTAGATAGATATATAAATCTATATGAAGTCTGATATTTTCTAAATCTTCTTTAGGATTTTCTCTTGATTTATCAATCAGTCAATCTGTATGTCTATTGTTCAGGTATTTTTTTTATCTATCTATCAATCTATCTATGATTTATCTTTCTATCTGTCTATCTATCATCTATCTATCGTCTATCATCTATCTTTCTATCTCTCCTTCTATTTATCTATGTATCTCTGTATCTGTTTATCTACCTATGTAACATCTATTTATCTCTCCATCCATTTATCTATCCATGTATGTATCTATGTATTTATGTATCTATCAATCTTTCACCAATTTATATATCTATTTATTTATGTTTATCTATCCATTTCTCTTTCTCTGTATCTAACTTCTGTATCTTTATAAATCTCTTAATAAATCAAATTATTATCATATATTTCTAAATCTCTTATCTTCCTTTTTTTACATTCATTTATTTATTTGTGTTCATTTTCTCTTTACCTATCAATCATCTATCTATATTCTATCTATCTTATTATCTATATTATTATTTATCATATATCTGCCTATCAGTAAATCTAACACTCTATCATTGTCTATCCACCCATCCATGAATCCATTCAACCATCTATCCATCCATCCATGTAACCATTCATCCACCAATCATCCATCTATCCATCCATCTTTTAATCTATTTATGTATCGGTGTATCTATGAATCTATGTATTTTTGTATCTATCTATCTATTTTAATTGTCTATCTATCATCTATCTATATATCTTTATTTCTATCCATCTATATAAATCTGTATATATCTATTATATATGATTCTATATATTTGTCTTTCAATCTGTCTACATCTTTGTCTATGTATCAATCTATCTACTCCTGTTCATTGAAATGTCTAACCATTTATCTATCTCTATTTATTTATTTGTGTATATTAATATATCTATCTATAACAATCTATGTTTCTTTATTCGTGTATCTCTTAATATATCACATTATCATTATATGTTTCTAAATCACTGATTCTTCTCTATGTCTATGTATCTTATGTTTATTTGTGCTCCATCTTTTTATCTATCTTTTTTATCTACCAATGTATCATCTATCTTTCTATCATCTATCCAAAAAAATAGAAATTTATTTAGAAAAGTGTATATTTATTACTATATTCATCCCTTTATTTATATATCTTCGTCTCTAGTCCTCTTTTATCTATGTATTTATCTTTGTAATTATCTACTATCAATCTATCGTTTCATGCGTCTATCCGTACATTCATCCATCCATCAATCCACCCATCCATCAATTCATTTATCTAGTTAACTATATATCTATTTATCTATATATCTATGTATCTATCATCTATCTATCCATCTATATCTATCTATCTATCTCTTATCTATCATCTATCATTATGTATGAATCTATCTTTCTTCTATCTTTATATCGACGTATCTATTTATCAATTACTCTAATCATTTTCTTTCTATCTACCTATATTCTATCTATTTACTTAAATATATATCTAATTTAATTATTTAATTCTTTTTCTGTTTATTTTTTATCCATTATTCATCTTTTTGTCTGTGTCTATCGATGTATTTATCTATCATTAGTTTCATACCTATCTTTCTAAATATTTATCTTCTTATCTAAGTCTATCAGTCTCTCTATTGAATTAACTTGCGTATCTGTATTTATTAATGTATCTTTTAATTTCAAAATATTATTATATATTTCCAAATAACTTTTCATTCTCATTTTTTATCCTATTATTTAACTGGCTAGCTATTTATCTATGTATCCATCTCTATAAATATGTATCTATCATCGATCATCTATCTATGGATTTCTCCAATCTACCATCATCTATCTTTTTAATTATTTATCTATCTATCTATATCTATCAATTTATTCACCTAACTAACTTCTGTATGGATCTTTATTGATATATCTCCAAATATCAAAACAGTATATATTCGAAATCACCTTTAGTTCTCATTGTTTTGTATCTTATTATTTACCTATCTACTTATCGATCTCTCTTTTTATCATCCTTCTATGTATTATCTATCTATGTATCTATGTATTTATCTATATATGCATCTATCTATGTCTCTCTTTCTCTCTATTTGCCCATGTATGTATTTTTCTAATCTATTTATCTAATACCTGTCTATTCTACTATACATTTATATATTAATTATCAACACATTTTCAATATACTTAAGGAAAGATATGTACAACTATATAATGTTTGATATTAACTTTGATTTCAGTATGTCTGTACAGATATCAATATATTTACCTATCTATTCATCTATTTATTATCTATTTATCTATTATATTGATCTACCTATCTATTTATTTGTCTTTTACATGCATAGTTATCTATCAAACATACTATTTTTCTGTTTATTGATGATAGCTATTTCCTTTTATGATCAATCTCTCTTTCTGCCTACACATTGATATATATATCCGCTTTTGACCATATTTATTTTTCCATTAATCTGTCTATTCATCTATTTATCTATCATCTATCTATCTATCTATCTATCTATCTATCTATCTATCTATCATCTATATATCATCTATATATCTGACTATCTATCTTGCATCCATCAATATATCTATCGTCTCCTATCTATCAATAATTGTATTTACCTAATTATTTTGTATCTATGTATCTATCTATATATACATAACCAAACTTTTATGTATCTATGTATCTATCTATCTTTCTAACTGTGATTTATGTATCTTTCTATCTATAGTCCTTTTATATATATGCATTTTTGCTATTTATTTATCTCTTAATTGTCCATTCATTCATTTATTTATCATTTCATTACCCAACGATTTATTTTTCCATATATTGATATATCTATGTATATATCTATCTATTTCTCTATCTTTTTATCTATCTATCTATCATCTATCTATCCTATCTGTCTATCTATCTATCTATCATCTATCTATCACCTTTCTATGATTTATCTATCTATATATTTTTCTATTTATCATGTGTATAACAGCCCATTAATATATCTATTTATATTTCTTTCTATTTATAATCTATATTGCTATCGATATTTCTATGTATTTGTCTTCTATGAATGAATCCATCTGTAAACACTTCGTTCCATCATGAATCTATGTATTTATTTATCTATGTATTTGTTTATCTATATATCTATCATCTATCTTTTTATATAAGTATTTATCCGTCATCGCTTCTATCTATCATCTATTTACCTACCTATTTATTCATCTGTGTTTATCTATTAATTCATTTTTATATTAATTTACGTAAATTTTTACCTAATTATTTATTTATTTATATATCTATCTGTTTATCTATGTATCTATTTCTCTATATATCTAACTTCTTTCTATCTATCTATCTTTGTGTCATCAATTTATCATCTATTATATATGTATTTACCTGTCCATTGATCCATTCATCAGTCTAGCTATTTATTCTTCCATTTTTTCTTCAATTTATCTATATAGAAATTATCTGTCAATTTATCTATCTATCTATCATCTATCTATCTTCTATATTTGTATTTATCATCTATCGAATCATCCATCCATATATGTATTCATTTGTCATGATTTCAAGTATGTATGTATGTATGTATGTATCTGTCTATCTATCTATCTATCGAAATATCACCTATCTATATATCATTTTTCATTTATATATTTATCTGTTTATGTTTGTATCATCTCTATTTAACCATGCATGCATGCATGCATCCATCCATCTGTCCATCCATCCACCCATTCATCCATCCATCCATCCATCCATCCATCCATCCACATATTTTTATTCATCTATCCATCTATCCATTCAACCATCCACTTATCCTTCCATCCATCCATTTATGTATCATTCCATCTATCATTTGATTTATCTATATTCAAACTATGTTTAATTCTATCTCTCTCTTTCTCTTTCTCTCTCTCACTCTATGTATCATCTATCCATCAATCTATCATTTATCTATGTATTTTTCAATCTATCATATATTTATCCATTTTTACGCATTTTATATATCTATTTATGCCGTTTTCTCTTTTCAACAGACACATATTTTATTTATATATTTACTAATCCATATATTTTTCATAGATATCATCCTTTCATCTATCTTTATATATCAATCCTTGTACACATCTTACAAC
The DNA here is from genome assembly GCF_000325575.1 of Pteropus alecto. NCBI lineage: Eukaryota > Metazoa > Chordata > Mammalia > Chiroptera > Pteropodidae > Pteropus > Pteropus alecto. The sequence goes on from NW_006440130.1 coordinate 41,527, forward strand.
TATTCATCTATGTGATCTTTGAGATATATATATCTACATATCTCCTTACCTATTTATCTGTTTATCTGAATCTATTCATTCATCAGTTGATTTATCAATCAGTTTATCAATCAATCTATCCATCTATCATTTATCTATCTGTTTATCAAGTATCTTTCTATCATCTACATATTATATATCTGTCATTATACATCCTTCTATTTTTCATCTATCAATCTATTTATTTATTTTTGTATAATTCATCTTTTATTTATCTATCTTTAATATATTTATCCCCATCTGTCGAATCATACATTCATCCATCTTTCTTTCTTCTATCCATCTTTTCATCTATCTATCTGTCTATCTATCTATAATCTATCTATTGTCCTTCTTTTTATTTATATATCTGTCTTTTTGTATGTGTCTACTGTTATCTATGTATCAATCAATATATCTATCATTATCTATCTCTCAATATCTCTATCCATTTATTCATTCCTATATCTATTTATCTATCTATCATGTATCATCTGTCTATTTATCTCTCTACTTATATATCATCTTTCTATAGATTCGTTTTTTTCTGTATATCTTTTATCTAACTATGCATAGATATATATATTTATCTAACATTTTACTTTTTATTGATCTATCTCTCTTTGTATATATATTTCATCTATCAGTTTATTCATCAATCCATCCATGCTTCTATTTATCTATCTACCAAGTTTCTATAAAGCTACGTATGTATCTATCATCTACCTATCTGTTAAAGATCTATATATCTATTTATCTTAACTCTATTTATTTATCATCTATTTTTGTATCTATTTCTTTTTCTATCTCCTTTTTATCTGTCTCTCTGTCTGTTCCTTTAACTATGTTTGTATCTATCAACTCTATCCATCTTTTTATTTTTTTATATATCATCAAATTTTCTATGTATTTAGGTATATATTTATGTATCTATCTCCCCTTGAATTTATTTACATATCTATTTTTAAGTGTATATATCAATCTCTTTATCTTTCTAAGTTTCTATGTATCTATCTCTATCTATATTTGATTTATCTATCTCTTTATCTATTAACTATCTAGCTGTCTATCTTCTGTGTGTATCTTTAGTAATTTATCTCTCAGTATATGAAATGATCGTTTTCTTTTTCTTAACTGCTAATCATTGTCTTCACGTATCTCATTTTTTATTTATATTTTATTTTTCTATTAATTTATATATCTAAATATTTATTTAACTTTTATTTATTTAATTATATCTGAA
>NW_006440130.1:42866-77006 GCF_000325575.1 Pteropus alecto
TCTGCATAAGCCCTGCCTTGAACCCCTTTTCGAGAGCAGCCCCAACCCCATCCCCCATCGTTCCCATCACCTTGTTCGTAGTACATATTTATTTGTTTATTCATCAGGTGCTGGTATAAATTTATCTATCCCAATATATCTATTTACCTATCTATTCTATATCTTTCTATTATTTAACTATTTCTCTATCATCTATTTTTTGTTTCTAGATATGTATTATTTTTCTATGTATCTCTCTATATATTTATCAACCTATTTACCTATTTAATATTTATATATCCTACTATGTATATATTTTTAAACAAGGATTATTTCATTTTACCGAACGATTTTTTATGTATTTAGATAATATTTGACTTTAATTTTGTTTGTCCTTTTATCTATCATGCTATGTATCTAATTGTTATCTATTTATGTATCTATGTATTTTTGTATGTATCTATTTACCTTTCCATCCCTCTATCTATATCGATACATACATCAATTACTCTTTTTTATTTTATGATGTATCTTTTTATAGCAACATTTTTTAAATTTATTAGAGGATTGATGTATCTATGTACTGAATGTAATTTATAAAAAATATTTGTTTAATTGTCTCTCTCTACGTAAATATGTATATATCTATTTTTGTATCTATTTATCTAACTTTTTTATTTCTGAATGTATTTATTAATCTATCTATCTTCTTATTTATCTATTTCACTTTCTTTCTACCTTATATTTATGTATCTATCTATATCAATTCTTCTATCTATAAGTATGTATTTATCTCTTCTACAAAGTATCTCTTTATAACGCAATCTTCTATAATTTACCTACCAAATTTTATATCCATGTAAAGAATGTTAGTATTACTTTATTACTATCACCTAATTGTTTGTGTCTCTAACAATTTATGTCTCTATCTAAATCTAGCTTTCAATCTAACTTATATCTATCTGGTATTTGTCTTCCTATGTATATGTAATTATAACTCTCGCTCTATTTATCTTTCAATCTACTTCCGATCAGTTTATCTATCTGTTAATGTCTCTATCCATCCATCCATCCTAAACTTTTCATATTTTCCATCCAAAAATCATATTTTTCATTATCAATTTAGGTTTCTGCCTAACGTTATATATATATCTGATTTTATTAATTGACTAACTAGTTGACATTTATTCATTAATATTACTATAATATCTATCAATCCATCCATCCATTTATCTATGTATCTATGTATCTATGTATCTATGTATCCATGTATCTATCTATCTATCTGTCTATCTATCTATCTATCATCTATCTATCTATCTATCTATCTATCTATCTATCTATATCTATCATCTATCACCTATCATCTATCTATCTATCTATCTATCTATCTATCTATCTATCTATCTATCTATCATCTATCTATCTATCTATATATTATCTATCTAACATCTATCATGAGTCTATCTATCTATGTATTTATGTATCTATGTATCCATCTATGTATCTATGCATCTATGTATTTATGTATCTATCTCTATAGCCATTATTTATCTTGATGACCATTTTTGTATCTCTTTTTTGTTTTAAATCTCTCTTTCTCGCTTTCTCTTTATCTATGCATTTATCTATCTAACTATTGAATATTTATATATCCTTCCCTGTATATGTTTATTTACGTTTGTTTTTTTTAATTGGTCTGAATTTTTGTCTATCTGTTTATTAAACTGTTTATTTATTTATTTATTTATCTGAGATTATTAATTTAATAAACCTACATATCAAAGTATCAATTTATTGATTTATGTATATATCTATGTTTGTATCATACAGATGACAGCTAGATATTAATCTATTTTTCTCTCTTTATTTATTTATCTATTTATTAATCTACCTATTTATCTACTTACGTGTGTATTTATCCACCTTTCTATCTATCTATTTATCTATCTATTTTTGGATATATTTATCTATTATTATTATATCTATGTATCTATTTATCTATCTATCATCTATCAATCTATTTATCTATTATGTATCTACTTATCTATTTCTCTATTTATCCATCTATCGTTCTTTCTATTTTTTTATCTCTGTATCTAACATCTATATATCTATCTTTCTAGCCATTTATCTATCTAGCTAATAATCTATCTGTCAGCATTTCATCGATTTTTTATCTTACTATATTAATTTATTTATCTAATATAATCTATTGATTTTTCATGTATCTCTGTAAATGAATATTTTTAAATTACCTAATAATTTTTAATCATGTTCAATAAGTTAGTTTTATTTAAAAATATCTGTCTCGTTGTCTATGTATCTAAATATTTACCTGTGTATCGATGTATGTATAATCTATCTATCTATCGATCTATCTATGCATACATCCATTCAACCATCCATCCACCATGTATGTCATTGTGTCTCTATTCATATATCTATCTTCATATCTATTTACGTATCTATCTATCGATCTATGTATCTATCTCTTTATCTAACTTCTATTCATGTCTTTTTATCCATTTTTCTATCCATTTATCTAATTATCTACCTATTTATGTGTCTATCCTTCTATCTACTTATCTATTTATCTATCAGCTATGTTTTTATCTCTCTCTATAAAACACACCTATTCATCTATCTTTCTAGTCATTTTTTTCTATCAATCGATCGATCGCTCTTTCATCTATGTATTTATCTATATTGTGTTTCTAAATAAACTCCCTATGTATCTTTATTAATGTATTTCTTAATATATCAAGTTTTCATTATATATTTTTGAATCACTGATCATTATCTTTCTCTGTGTAGCTTAGTATATATTTGCTTCCTCTCTGTTAATTCTACACATCTATCTCTCAATCTGTCTAAGAAGTTATCTATTTATATTATTATTTAATTTTATTTTCATATTTCTGTCTATTCATTTCTCTATCTATTTACCCAGCTATTCATCTTTCTTTCATTCCTGCAATTATTTCTTTATATTTTCATGTATTCATACATTTATCTATCTATTTACTATCTATTTATTTTCATCTAATGATCTATCTATCATGTATCTATCTAACATATATTTATCTACTTATCAAACTATCTACCAATCATCTATCTATCATTTTCTCTATTGATCGATCCCACCTTCCATGTATGGAGCCAGTCAGGCAGCTATCCTATGATCCATTCATTTATACATTCTTCATCCATATATCCTTCCATCTTTCCATCCATCCGTGCATCCACCCATCCATCCATCAATCCATCATTCTTTCCTGTATCTATCTATCTATCTATCTATCTATCTATCTATCTATCTATCATCTATCTATCTATCATCTATAATTTATCTACCTATTTATCTATCTAATTATCTATTTATCCTTATATCATCTAATATCTATCTATCTATGGTACATGTCTCTCTACCTATCATTTTATGTACCAATTCATTCATCCATGCATCCATGCATGCAGAGAGCCAGCCAGTCATCCATTTTTTTATTAATTTTCCATCGTTTTATCTATCCATCCATCCATCTATCCATCCACCTACCCATCATCATTTCTTCAATCTATTTATGTAATTTCTACCTATTTATCAATATCTCAAATTATCGATACTACATTTGTCTTTCTATATAGCTCTGTATCTATTATCTATCTATTATCTATCATGTAACTTTCTATTTATCTATTTATCTATCTATCTATCTATCTATCTATCTATCTATCTATCTACCTATCTATCATCTATCTAACAAAACAAACGGTGTTTTTCTCTATTTATTCATTTAGATATCTAGCTATTTATTTATTGAAGTTTGTATCTTTTAGATATTTTACTATTTATCAAACCTACCATTTTACTTTTTATTTCACAGTAGACATTAGTATTTACGATCAATTTCTCTTTCTGCCTAAATATTGACAGATGTCTTGTGTCGACCGTCGTCTCTCTTTCTATCAATTAACCTATCTTTTTACCTACCTTTTTATTTATTTATTTATCCATATTTTCATTTATGTATCTATCTACGACCTATCATTTATCCATCTTAATATTTTGTTGTTTCTTAATATTTATGCACCATCTCCTTATCAATATATTTTTTCTATTTAACTATTTTATATTTACATTCCTATTCTTATTCCTTTCTTTCTATACTTACTTTTTCATTTTCAACATCTCTGTCTTTGTCATTAGGTGTGTGTATCTCAGTATTTACCTTTCTACCTGTCAATCTATTTATTTGTATACTTGTATATATCAATCTATCTACTGAATGGTCTCTCAAGCTTTTTCTCCCTGTGTAGCTATCTGTGTATCTATCTATGTACCTATGTATCTACATATCTATTTAATATTTATTTATTTATTTATCATGTATATATGACTTCACAATATATATCTATTTATCTATCTTTCTATATATGTATGTTGCGATATGTCAATTTATCTAGCTATCATAAATTATACATATGTATCATCTTTATATTCATTACAATTTAAGTACAACTCTTTATAAATGTATTCTGTAATTTATCTATGAATAACAAACACTTTAAAAGTTACATACCGATTGATATATCTATGTACGCAATGTTTTTTTTATAACCATTGTGTAATGGTATGTCTTTCTACATATCTTTTGATCTACTTATCCATTTTTGTATGCATGTACATATCTCTCTATTTATTAACTATGTATCAATCATCAGTCAATTTATCATTAATCTATGCCACTATTTATCTTATATCTCTCTATTTATCTATGTATGATCTATCTATCGTCCTCTTTTGCTATTTATGCTTTCAAAGATCTAAGGTTATAAATTTCAATTTATCTTTCTGCTTAATGATCAATATATATTTCAATTTTCCTAAGAATTATCTCTCTAATTTTTAATCAACTTATAAAGTTAATATAGTAAATATATATCTATCTATCCTTTTATATTTCTATCTATCCACCTATCATTTATGTATGTGTCTATGTATCTATCAATCATCTATCTACTTATCTTTTTATTTATCTTTCCATCTATTTATTTATCTATCTTTCTATGTATCTATCTTTATCAATTCATCTATCTATATGTATCTACCTTTCTATACTCTCCATGTACCACTCTCTAAAGCAATTTTTTAAAATTTACCCAACTCTTGCTATAACTATGTATAGAATATTAGGTTTTCCTTATAACCAGCTGTTTAATTGTTTATTTCTCTAATAATTGTCTCTCCATGTATCTATGGATCTATCTATCTCTCATTCTATTTTATATGTGCCTATATATGTATCAGTCTATCTACGTATATGTCATTATCTCTCTCAGTTTTTACCTATTTATCTTTCCCTCTATCAATCTATCTCCCTATCTCTCCAACTATTTATCATCTATCTATCTAACTATTCTATTGATCTATCTATCTAGCTATTCAGCTATTTAATTATCTTTTATATACGTAGTTATCTATTAAACTTACTATTTTTCTGTTTATTTAACGATCGCCATTTTTTTACGACCATTCTCTTTCTTCCTACATATCGATATATATATCTGCTTTCGATCGTCTTATCTTTGTATTAACCTATCTATTTATCTATTTATCTATCAGTCATGTATCTGTTTATCTATCCTTCTATCTCTCGAACTATCTAACACCTATCTATCCCACTATGTATCTATATATCTATTTCCAAGCACGACTATTTTTAAAAATTACCTATCATTGTGTAAATCTATCTATATATATTTGATTTATTTTTTCTTTATGTTTGCCTATTTTTCTATTTATCTGTGAATTCATTTATTTTTCATCTATTTTTTGATATATCTATGTCTCTACTTATGGATCTTTGTATATAACTCCTTATGTAACTACTATGTATCATCTATGGTCTCTGTATTTTCTATCTATTGTTTATAAATATCTACGTAGCTAACTCTATCAACACTCAATTTCTATATTTAATCATTACTTATCTATATTCCATTTATTCCTCTCTTCGTATATTTTCTTTTTTATATTTTGAAATAGTTTTGCCTTTAATTTTATGTATGTGTAACTTACTATCTATCTTACACTCTATTTTTCTATCTATATATTTCTACCTATCGCTCTATCTATCTAGCAATCCATCTATCTCTCTATCATCTATCTATGTATTTAACTCTGTATCTATTTATTTATGTATCTATCTATTTATGTAATTTATCTCTGTAACTATGTATGACTGTATGTATGTATTTATCTACTATTTGATTTATGTATGTATCTATATATATTATTTTATACTTCATCTCTATATAAATCTATCTGTAAGTATCTACATATCTATTCTCTTATAACAGAATGTTTTTAATTTACCTATAGATTGAGATATCTATGTACAGGATATTTTTCTTTATGTTTCTAATTGTCCATATATCTCAATGTCTATCTATCTCTTTATATTTCTACATATTTATCTATCTCTTAATCTATGTATGTGTAATTATTCTTTCTATTAATTTAGTTTGAGTGTATTTCTTTATTATCTGGTTATTATTTTTAAATATCTACCGATATCCTCTTCTATATCAATTATTCATCTATCTTTCTATCTATTCACTCGTCGATGTATATGTCGCCTTTGTCTATTTTTTATGTCTTTAACTATTATGTATATATATTTAGACTATTACTTTATTTTCTATGTCTTCTTTTAAATATCTATTATTTTATATATTTATCTATCTACCTATTTAACTTTCTGCTATCTTATATCCTACTATGTGTATATCATTAAACAAGACTTTTATTCATTTAAGCTCTCTATTTTTATATATATCTATGTAATGTTTAATTTTATCTTTGTCTTTTATTTATTTGTCTATCTATGAATACATCTACCCATTTATCTAATTATCATTTATCTGTCTATAGGTATATATCTAATGTATCTATATATAAATCCATCAATCTATTTATCTATATATCTATCTTCTGTCATCATTCTCTCTATTAATCTTTCTATGTATTTATCATCTATATTCTATCTATCATCTATCTATCTATGTCTGTATATCTACCTAACACCTAAATAACTCACTATATATCTATTTTTAACCGCGATTATTATTCACTTTACCTAATGATAGATAGTTGGGAAATGAATCTCTATACATTTTTATTTACTTTTTTCTGTTTGTAGGCTTTTCTATCTATCTATCTATTCTCTATCTGTTTATTATTTATCTATTTATTTATCAATCCATCTATCATCTATCGATCTATTTTTCTAAGTATCCTCATCTTTTCTTATTTTTAATGTGATGTATAAATATTGTAATTATCGAGCTATCTTTTTGAAAAAGAATCAGTATATATCTGATTTTAACTATGTGAATACCATCTAATGAAATATATTACTCTAATATATATCAATCCATACATACATTTATTTTCATATTCATCATTCTATCTATTCATTTATCTGTTTTCCCTCTATCTAAATATTTATCAATAATCTATGTATATATGTTTAGCTATCTATCTATGTATCTATGTATCTATGTATCTATCAACCTACCTATCTGTCATCTATCATCTTCTCTTTCGATCTATCTATATATCCAACTACCCATTCATCCATCCATCCTCATACCCATGTATCCATTCATTATCTATCTATCTATCTATCTATCTATCTATCTATCTATCTATTTATCTATTATCTATCTATCTATTATCTATCTATCTATCTATCTATCTATCTATCTATCATCTATCATCTATCTATCTTAGTATGCTGGTATCTATTTTTCTATGTGATTTTCATTTCTCTTTGTATCTATGTTTTAATCAATCTACTTATCTACCTATATCAATTAATTTATCTATAAGTATCTCTTTATCTGTTCTACAATATATTTCTCTGTAATACAATGTTTTCAAATTTACCTAAGTAGATTATACCTTTGTACAGAATGTTAGTTTCTTTTTTAAACACCTGTGTACTTGTGTAATGCTTATATCTGTCTATCTATTTATCTATCCAACTATCTTGTATCTGTTGACCTATGTATCAATATAGATACATGTGTATGTCTTTATCTCTCTCTCTGCCTATTGATAGTCCATCCATCTATTTATCTATTAATGTATTTATCTAAGTATCCTAATATTTCTTATTTATTTTTCTATTGAAAACCCCTTTTAGATGTCAATCTTTCTCCTCCTAACAATCAATATATATTTGATTTTCCTAACTGTATAATTTTCATTTATTCAGCAACATTCCTATAGTATTTACTTATGTATCTATTATTAATATATACATCTATTCATTCATCTATCAATCATCGATCGATCTCTATCTAAGTATCTATCTATCTATCTATCTATCTATCTATCATGTATGTATTTATAATCTATCTATCATTCTTACATGCTTATGTATCTATTATTCTATCTTTTAATATATAAAATGATAATTATCACTTTCAAAATCACTAATTTGTCTTTATGTATCTTACCCTTGTTTTCTATTTACTGATATTGATATATATTTATATACCTATTTAATTATCTGTTTTTATTTCTGCGTATTATTCATCTCTCTATCGAATTACTATATATTTATCATCAACTATCTATCTCTATCTATCTATCATCTATCTATCTATCTATCTATCTATCTATCTACCTATCTATCTATATCTATCTATCTTCTCTGAATCTATCGCTCTATCATCTTTCATGTATATATATAATCTATATGTATTTATCATTCTATTCATTCATCCATAAGTCCATCCATTACTTTATTTATTCATCCATCAATTTATTTATTGATTGATTCATCCTTCTTTCCGTCATCCGGTCATCCATCCATCTATCCATCCATTCATCCATCCATTCATCCATCCATTCATCCATCCAAAGTACAATCCATTAATCTAGGTATCCATGTATACACCATTTACATGTTTGTCATCTTTCTATCTATTTATTTATTTATCTATTTTTATGTTTCTCTATAAATCTATCTATGTATCAACCTTTCATCTATCTTTTTATCTATCATCTATCTATGTATATATCTATCATCTATCTTTCAATCTATCATGTATCTATCTATGTTTCAGTAATTTTATGTATCTTTTCATTAGTCTTCTTCATTTAATTTTCTAATAAGTATTTCTTATATATCTGTATATTTACCTAGCTATCTATATTTTATCTCTATATGTCATCTTTTCTTGTATCTTCATCTATCGATCTACCTGTCTTCCATCTTACATATATTCATCTACGTTGTCATTGGTAAATATATCTATCCTGGTATCTATTTACCTATTTATCTGTATTTATATCAATATATAAATTTCATTTCTTCATGTGTTTATCAATTCGTTTATCTTTCTATCTAGCTATCATCTATCTATCTCTATATTTATCTATCTATTTATTAATCTATGTGTTTACCTATTAATCAGTATATCTGTATATTTTTTCTCTATATCATCCCATATGTCTATCTATATATCTACCATCTACCAAGTATATCTATATATTTCTTTACCTATGTATCTATTATTTATCAATTATTCTATCTCTATTTCTATACATTTTTTATTTTTGTATTTATCTATCTTTCCATTTGTCTATGACCTATTTATTTTTTATCTATATATCTATCTTTCATATCTTATATATTGCTATATAGTAATTAATCTATTTAGCTGTTTGTTATCTATTGCTGTATTTTCATATCTATTTATCAACCTTCTTTCCATGATGCATCCATTTTCCCATCATGAATCAATCGATCTATTATGTATCTATTTATTTATGCATCTTTCTCGATTTACTTATCTATTAAAATGCATCTCTCGATTGAGCAACTTTCATGTATACAATATTTTTGAACTTGCCTAACGATTGAAAAACATGTAAAAATCTTTTTTTATTTAATAATATCTGTGTAATGGTCTATATATCTAAATATCTAACTCTCTTTTTTCCATCTATCAGTGTATCTTACGTGTATCATCTATCAAACTATTATTCTTATGTTTCTCTATCCAATCCTCTATCCATCATCTATCATCTATGTATATATGTATGTATGTTTTTATGTATGTATGTATCTATTTATCTATCTGTCCATATTTTTATTCATTTTTCTATACATCTGTGTATATGTTATTATTCTTCTGTCTAATTATCTATCATTCTATTTCTCTATTATTTACTTATTTCTTAATATGTATTTTTCTATCTACAATCTATCAATAATGTATTTATATTTTTTATTTACTCATCTATTTATGTTATTATCTATCTATACATGTATTGATATCTATACTATATGTATTTCTATTTTTTACCATTTCTTTATCATGTCTCTTTTGTTTCTAATAATTATTATTTTTTCTGTGTATCGCTTTATGTATCTTCCCTTTTACATATCTAATACGTATATATCCCACTATGTATTTTTTTAAACAAGGCATTTATTCATTTTACAGAACGATTTTTTATGTTTATATATTTCTTTTATTATTGTTTGTTTATTTGTCTCTTTATCAAGCTATGTATCTAATTATCATCTCTGTATGTATCTATATATCCTTCTCTATATCAGTTTAATTTTTTATCTATCTGTTCATCTATCTTTATCGACACATCTCTCAATAATCTTTTTTCTATTTTACAATGTATCTCTATAGAGAAATTTTTTTAATTTATTGAAACATTGATATATCTATGTACTGAATGTTTGGTTTTTAAACAATATCTCTCTAATTGTCCATATATATAAATATGTATATATCAATTTTTGTATTCTTTATTTAACTTTTTTTTTATCTATACATGTATGTGTTTATTAATCTACTTAATTATCTTCTTATGTATGTGTGTTTATCTTTCCATCTATCTATCTCTCTTTCTATCTATATATTTATTTATCTATCTATATCAGTTCTTCTATCTATAAATATGTATTTATCTATTCTACAAAGTATCTCTCTATAAGGCAGTCTTTTAAAACTTACCTAACGAATTATATATCCATATAAAGAATGTTAGTATTACTTTACACGTATTGTATAATGTTTGTATCTCTAACAATTTATGTCTCGATCTATCTAGATTTAGCTTCCAATCTTACTTATATCTGTCTGGTATCTGTCTTTCTATGTATATGTCATTATCAATCTGTTTCAATCGATCGATCTTTCTGTTTATCTATCTATCCATCCATCTGAATCTTTTCATTTTTTTCACCCAAAAACATACTTTCTAATTATCAATTTATGTTTCTGCCTACAAATACTTACATACCTGATTTTACTAATTGACTAATTCACATTTTCTCATCAATATTATTATAGTATCTATCAATCCAACCACCCATTTATCTATTTATGTACCTATCTAACATCTATGTATCTCTCGATCCATTTATTTATCCATCTATCTATGTATCTATGTATCTTTTTTCTTTTATCTATTTATGTATCTATTTATTTATATATTCATCTATCCATCTCGCTATCTCTCTATCTAATCTGTAGGTATCATTATAAATCTGTTAATATATCAAATTTTCATCATATATTTCTAAATCACTTAATTTTTGTATACGTATCTATTTATTTGTTTTCACTTCCTATTTACCTCTCAATCATCCATCTCTATTCTATCTTCCTATAATAATATATTCTATCTTCCTATAATAATATAAATAATACCTTTTTATCTATATTAGTATTTATGAGATAATTTACTATATCAATTCATCTAACACTCTATCATATATCTATTCATCCATTAATCAATCCATCTCTCCATCCTTCCATGCATCCATCCATCCATCCATCTATCCATATATCCTTCGATCCACCATCCAGCAATCCAACCATTTATCTTTTTATCTATCTATGTATCTATGCATCTATGTATCTACGTATCTGCCTATCTATCATCTATCTATCTACCTATTTATGTATCGATCTATCATCTATGTATCTATTTATCTATCATCTATTTACATTTTTATCTATTCATCTATGTAAATATCAATGTATCTATCATCTATGATTCTATATATTTGTCTTTCTCTCTATGTTTTGTCTATCTATCAAGCTATTATTCTATCTACAATTATTCACTTATATTTGTAACCATTTATCTATCTTTCTCTATGAGAATTTATTTATCTTTATCTATCTATGTATATTAATATATCAATCTATAACAATCTATGCTTTTTTATTAATCTATCTTTTAACATATCACATTATCTTTATATATTTCTAAATCGCTGATTATTCACTTTGTCTATTTCTCTTATGATTCATTTTTGTTCCATCTATTTATACATCTTTTTTACCTATCAATATATCGTCTATTTTTCTATCATCCATATATTTATCATCTATCTATCGGTCTATCATCTATCTATCTAATTAAATACGTATTAATTTAGAAGAGTATATATATATTGCTGTATTCATCACTTTATTTATTTATCTTCCTTTCTATTCCTGCTATTTATCTATATATTGTCTATGTATTTCTCTACTACCATTCTGTGCTTCCATGCATCAATCTGTCCATTTATCCAACCATCAATCCACCCATTCAATTCATTTGTCTATCTATTTATCTATGTATGTATGCATGTATGTATATATGTATGTATCTATCATCTATCTATCTATCTATCTATCTATCTATCTATCTATCTCTATGTATCTATCATCTATCTATCTATCTCTATCATCTATCTATCTATCTATCTATCTATCTATCTATCTATCATCATATATCTATCTGTCATCATCATAATCATCATCTATCTTTCTATTTATTATCTATCAATCTATCTATCATCATCATCTATCTATTTATCTATCTGTCTGTCTATCTATCATCTATCTCTCTATCTATCATCTATCTAATATATTTATCATCTATCTATTTTTACCTATGTATTTATCTTTTTTCTTTCTTTTATCTATGTATCTATTTAACATTTAAACTAATAATTTTCTTTTTTTCTGTCTATATTCCATCTATTTATTTAGGTATCTATATATCTAAGTAAATAATTATTTATTTCCTTTTCTGTTTATTTTTTATCCATTATTTATTTTTTTCCCCAATCTATGTACCTGTCTATGTATTTTTTCATCATTCTATTTATCTATTCATCCATCAATCTTTCAATCAATCTTTCTATCTATCGATCTATCTATCTATCTATCTATCTATCTACCTATCTATCTACTATCTATCTATGTGTCTATCTATCTTTGTATTTATCTCTCTATATATGTCACTATCTATTCATCATCTATTTATTCTGTCAATTTATTTATCTTTGTATTTATATATCTATTTATTATTCTTCATCTTATGTATCTTTCTGCCTTTTTATGTATATTTTATTTTTTATCTATATCTAATTATGCAATGATTATGTGTTTTACTATAGATAAGTCAAGGTCGACATCGCTTTTTTAATGTATATTTTTTCCACCGAATGATACATATATGTCTCATATTCATCCATCCATCCATCCATCCATCCATCCATCCTTCCATCCATCCATCCTTCTCCTTATTTCTCTATCTCTCTATGTTTCTATCTTCTATCTATCTATCTATCTATCTATCTATCTATCTATCTATCTATCTATCTATCTATCATCTATCTACCTACCATGTATCTATTTCTCTTTATCACTGTCATCCCTTGTTTACTCATTTATCTATCTATATAAACATTATTCATTTAACAATCTATGAGTTTTAACATTTTTTTATGTGTTTATCTATTGATCTTGCTTTTTTAGATTTATATCTTTTTCCTTCTATCAAACGATATATCTCTCATTTTGTGTGTACTATCTTTCTCTCAGTTAATACATGCTTCTTTCTGGGCATCTATCTCTCTGTCTCTCTGTAGGTTCATCTAACTTTTCTTATGACTTTATTTTAAATTTGTATCTGACAATTCTTTCCATCCATCCTTATTTCATCCATGCATCTGTCTATTTCTCTATCTATTTATCATCTACCAATTATCTATCTATTTATGTATATATTTATCTATTCATATGCCCATCTATCTATTTACCTGTTTATGTATTTATGTATCTATCTAAGTAATCATATTATCTAGCATCTATATGTTTAAATATATGTGATTCTATGTATCTGTGTATCTGTCAATCTATCTACTATTTATATGTTATTTCTGTATATCATGTGTATAACTGCATCATCCACATATCTATTTTTTCTTTCAAATTATAACCTGTATATTTATTTACCTTTCTCTATATTTTTCTTTATCAATGAATTTATTTGTAAATTCATCCATCTATCATGTATTTATATATTTCTCTATTTATTTGTGTACTTATCTATCGTCTATGTTTTTATAGATGCATCTATCAATCCATCAATCCATCCACCCATCCATCAATTATTGTATCTATTTCTCTACAAGCTATCTGTAAACCTATCTATACATATCTGTCTATCTATCTAACTAGTTATCTACCTACCTATCTATATATCATCTATCTATCTATGTATCATTTATCTATTTTTTCTGTGTAAATCTTTTTCTATTCATTTATCCTTATATTGATTTACTCAAGTGTATACGTTACTGTTTATCTATTTATGTGTTTATTTATGTTTTTATTTATCTAACGATCATATATCTATTTACCTATCTCATTATCTACTCATATATCTGTGTATCTATTTATCTATATATCTTTTATTTAACAATATATATTTCTATCTGTCAACCTCTCTCTTCATGAATCAGTTGATTCATCCATTCATCTAACTATCAATTCATCCTTCTATCCTCCAATTTATCTCTATACGAACTATCTGTAAATTTATCCATTTATGTATCTATGTATCTGTGTATTTATCCATCTATCGTTCTATATTTATTTATCTCTCTGTCTAACAGCTTCATATCTATTTCTTGCCATTTATATCTCTATTTAATGTTCTATCGATCAACAAATCATCTATCTATGTATTTTTTCATCTGACTATATCAATTTATTTATCTGTTACAATGTATCGAATTTTCATGTATCTCCATAAATGAATAGTTTTTAAATTACCTAATGATCGATAATCATGTTAGATGTTAGTTTTATTTAATAATATCTGTCTAATTGTCTATGTACCAAATATTTACCTGTTTATCAATGCATTTATCACCTATCTATCGATCTATCTATGCATCCACCCATTCAACCACCCATCCACTGTCTATCTCACTCTATCTCTATCCATGTATTTATCTATGCATCTATCTATTGATCTATGTATCTATCTCTTTGTCTATCTAACTTCTATTCATATGTCTTTTTTGTCATTTTCTAACCATCTATCTAATTATCTACCTATCTATTTGTCTATATTACTATCTACTTATCTATCTATCTATTTATCACCTATTTGTTTATCTCTCTGTAGAACACACATATTCATCTATCTTTGTAGTTATTTATCTTCTATCATGTATCTATCAATCTATCTATCATCTATTATCTAGCTAGCCAGCTAGCTAGCTATCATCTATCATCTGTTTATCATCTATGAATCTGTCTATATTTTCTCTATATATAAACTCTTTATTTACCTTTATTAATCTCTCTTAATATATGAAGTTATCATTATGTATTTATGATTCACTGATTATTCTCTTTTTCTGTGTATATTAGTATTTATTTTTGTTTTCTCTATCTACTTATCCTTCTATACTTCTATGTATCTGTCAATCCGTCCAAATATTTATGTATTTATGTTATTATTTAATTTCATTTTCATTTCTCTCTATCAATTTTTCTATTTATCTGTCTGTCCATCTATTCATCTATGTTTCATTCTTTCAATTATTTCTGTATATTTTCATGTATTTATATGTTTATCTATCTATCTATCTATCTATCTATCTATCTATCTATCTATCTATCTATTTATCATCTATCAATCATCTATCATTTTATCCAGTGATCATTCCAGCCATTATGTAGGGAGCCAGTCTGCCAGTTAGCCTTCAATGCACTCATTTATACATCGTCCATTCATCTATTTATTCATCCATCCTTTCGTTCATCTATCCAGTTATCTATCCATTTATCTAGTTATCCATTTATCCATCTGTCCATCCATCCATCCATCCATCATTCTTTGCTCTATCTATATTTCTATCTATTTATCTATCCATCTATCTATACATTCATATATTTATCTATCTTATTATCTGTGTATTTTATATCATCTAATGTGTATCTATCTATGTTACATGTCTCTCTAGCTATCATTCTATCTATGGATTCATTAATCCATTCATCCATCCATGCAGGGAGTCAGTCAGCAATCCATCTATTTTTTCATTCATTTATCCATCATTTTATCCATCCATCCATACATCCATCCATCATTGTTTCTTCAATCTATTTATTTACATATCTTCTATGTATTTAACAATTCATCGAATTATCAATCCGTCCTTTTTTCTTTCTATATATCTATCTATTATCTTTATATGTATGCATTTAGCATCTATCATGTATCTATCTCTGCATCTCTCTCTATATATATACCTACCATCATCTATTATCTATCTATCTATCTATCTATCTATCTATCTATCTATCTATCTGTCTGTCTGTCTGTCTGTCTGTCTATCTATCTATCTATCTATCTATCTATCTATCTATCTATCTACCTATCATCTATCTATTTATATCTCTAACAAAGACTCTATATGTCTATTCCTCTCTCTTTATCTATCAGTCATTTATATTTTTATCAGTCTGTTTACTTATTATACACATTTATTTATATAAATGTGTATAATAAGTAAAAATCTTATTTTATCAGTCTGTAATAAGTAAAAATCTTCATTTATCTATCTGTATACCAATCTTACACATATTCATCTCAGATTGCCGTCATTGATATATATATTTATCTATCGATTAATAACTATGTATATATCTAATTATCTTCCTATTTATTTTTCTGTGTTCTCTATCCATCATTCATCCCTCTCGCCATTTGTCTATTTATTTATCTCTTTATCTACTTATGTATCTTTGTATGTATCTCCTTATGTAACTACTATGTATCATCTATGGGCTCTCAATCTTCTATCTATTTTTTGTACATATCTATGTAGCTAACTCTATCAACATTCAAATTCTATATTTAACTATTACCTATCTGCATTTCATTTATTTATTCGTCTCTTCTTATATTTTCTCTTTTGTATTTTGAAATATCTCTGCCTTTGTTTTTATGTATGTGCATTGTACTATATATCTACATTGCAGTCTGTTTTTCCATCTATATATTTCTATCTATCTATCTATCTATCTATCTATCTATCTATCTATCTAGTAATCCATCTATCTCTCTATCATCTATCTATGTATCTATTTCTGTATCTATGTATTTATGTATGTATCTATCTATTTATGTAATTTATCTATACATCTATGTATCTATCTATCTACTATTATATATATCTATGTTTTTATCTATCTACTATTTAATTTATGTATGTATCTATATGTACATCTATTTATTTTGCATCTCTATATAAATCTATCTATCTGTAAGTATCTACATTTCTATTCTCTTATAACACAATCTTTTAAAATTTTTTTATCGATTGATATATCTATGTACAGGTTTTCTTTGCAACTATCTTTCTAAATGTCTAAATATCTCAATATTTACCTAATGATAGTTGAATCTCTCTTTACATGTTTATTTACTTTTTTCTGTTCTATATATCTCAATATGTATCTATCTCTTTATATTTCTATGTGTTTATCTATTAATCTATGTATGTGTAACTGTTCTTTCTATTAATCTAGTTTTTGTGTATTTCTTTATTATCTGGTTATTATTTTTAAATATCTATGTATGTCTTCATCTATTGTCTATCAATTATTCATCTGTCTATCTATTCATCCATCTATGTATATGTCACTTTTTGTCTATCTATTTCTTTATCTATATGTCTGTCTATATATCAATCTACTATGTATATATATTTTAACTATTACATTATCATCTGTCTTCTTTTAAATATCTATTATTTTATATATCTATCTACCTTTATAACTTTTTGCTATCTTTATATTCTCCTATGTGTATATCTTTAATGAAGACTTTTATTCATTTAAGCTAACTATATTTATATATCTATGTAAAGTTTAATTTTATCTTTGTCTTTTATTTATCTGTGTATCTATGAATTCATCCATATTCTTATCTAATTATCATTTATCTATGTATCTGTATATCAGTATATATCTAATGTATATATATATAAATCCAGAGATCTCTCTATTTATCTATATATCTATCTTCTGTCATCATTCTGTCTCTTAATGTATCCATGAATTTATCATCTATAATCTACCTATCTTCTATTTATCTCTGTATATCTACCTAACACCTACCTATCCCACTATATATCTATTTTTAACAGTGATTATTTTTCACTTTACCTAATGATAGATGTATCTCTCTTTACATGTTTATTTACTTTTTTCTGTTTGTATGGTTTTCTTTCTATTTGGTTAACTATCTTCCATCTATTTTTTATTTATCTTTTTATTTATCTATCTGTGCATCTATCATCTATCGATCTATTTTTCTAAATGTCTTCATCTTTTCGGTTTTTAATGCAAAGAAAAAACTTTGTAATTATTGAGCTATCTTTCTGCAAAAAAAATAGTATATATCTGATTTTAACTATCTATCTGAATACTATCTAATGAAAAATATTACTCTAATATCTATCAATCTATACGTATATTTATTAAGCTATCCATCCATTTATTCATCTATTTTTTGTATTTATCTATCTAAATATTTATCAATTATCTATATATTTATGTGTCTATCTATCATCTATCTATATCTATATCATCTATCATCTATCTATACTCTACTTTATTTTATCTATCTATATATCCATCACCATCCATACATCCATACATCCATCCTCCCATTTATCTATCCACCCATCAGCTATCATCTATCTATCTATCTATCTATCTATCTATCTATCTATCTATTTATCTATCATCTATCAATTTTTCTAGTTATCATGTAACTATCATGTATGTATTTGCATATCCATGATCCACGTACGTATCTATGCATTTAAGTATCTATGTATGTATCTATTTATTTATCATTTACCTTTCTGACCATTTCTCTATTTCTTTATTGTTTAAATTTCTTTCTCTTTTAATCTATGTATTTATCTATCTACCTATCTAAAATCTATGTATCCTACTCTGTGTATATTTATGACCAAAACTATTATTCAGATAATGTAATAATCGATAAATCTATTTAACGTTTGATTTTCTTTTGTTGGTCTAGTGTTTTGTCTATTTATTTATCAAACTATTTATTTATGTAGTTATGTTTCTATCATTATTAATTTAGTATATCTATATATCAAAGTATCAATTGATGTATCTATGTATGAATCTATCTGCCTATCGGTCAAATGACAGATAAATATTAATGTTTTTCTTTTTTTATCAATCCATCACTCTATCGTCTATATATCTATCATACTATTCATCTGTAATCTACCTATGTCTCTGTCTATAGATCTATCTATCATCTATTTCTTTATTATTCTATATAACATCCAAATATTTTCCTATGTTTATGTATAATGATAATAATTTTCAATATACCTTAAGATTGATATAACAGTTTATATAAAATTTTATTTTTTCTAAATCTTCTATAGGTTTTCCTCTCTATCAATGAATCAATTTATCTTTTCTCCAGGAATTTTTCCATCTTCTATCAATTTATCTCTTTATCATCTATCTATCTCCCTATCTATCTCTCTGTCTATCTATCTATCTATACATCTATCATCTATTTTTTTCTATTTATCCATGTATCTATGTCTCTATCTACCTACCTAACTAACATCTATGTATCTCGATCTATTCAGTTATCCATCCATGTATGTATTTATCTATCTTTTATTAATTTATGTTTCTATTTATTTGTATGTTTATTGGTACATCTCTGTACCAGCTTATGTAACTTCTGTAGGTATCATTATAAATTTGTTAAAATATCAAATTATAATCTCATATTTCTATATCTCTTATCTTCCTTTTTGTATATATATCTATTTATTTGTGTTCAGTTTCTATTTATCTATCAATCATCTATCTATCTATATTCTAACTATCTATGTGTTTTATAAAAAATATTTGTCTAATTGTCTCTTTCTATGTAAATATGTATATATCTATTTTTGTATCTATTTATCTAGCTTTTCACTTATGAATGTATGTATTTATTAATCTATCTAATTATCTTCCTATCTAGCTATTTCTCTATCTATATATTTATTTATCTATGTCAATTCTTCTATGTATAAATATGTATTTATCTATTCTACAAAGTATCTTTTTATAAGGCAATCTTTTTTAATTTACCTACCAAATTTTATATCCATGTAAAGAATGTTAGTATTACTTTATAACTATCATCTAATTGTTTGTGTCTCTAACAATTTATGTCTCTATTTATACCTAGCTTTCAATCTCACTTATATCTGTCTATGTGGTATCTGTCTTTCTATGTATATGTCATTATGTCTCTTGCTCTCTTTATCTTTCAATCTACTTTTGATCAGTTTATCTATCTGTTTATCTCTCTATTTATCCATTCTAAAGTTTTCATATTTTCCATCCAAAAATCAAACTTTTCATTATCAAATTTGGTTTCAATATATATCTGATTTTATTAATTGAATAATTGGTTCACATTTAGTCATCAATATTATTATAATATTTATCAATCCTTCCACCCTATTTATCTATCTATGTATTATCTATGTATTATCTATGTATCTATGTATCTATCTATCTATCTATCATCTATCTATCGTCTATCTATCTATCTATATATCTATTATCTATCATGTATCTATCTATGTATCCAACATCTATCACGTGTCTATTGATCTATGTATTTATGTATCTATGTTTCCATCTATGTATCTATGCACCTATGTATTTATGTATCTATCTCTTTATCATTTATCTTGATGATTATTTTTGTACCTCTTTTTTTGTTTTAAATCTCTTTTTCTCGGTATCTATTTATCTATGCATTTATCTGTCTACTTATCGAATATCTATATATCCTTCTCTGTATATGTTTATCACCAAAACTATTATTCACAGAACTTAATGATCAATATACCTTTTTATTTAACGTTTGATTTTCTTAATTAGTCTGAATGTTTGTCTATCTATTTATCATACTATTTATTTTTCTATTTGTGTATCTAATATTATTAATTTAATATATCTATATATCAAAGTTTCAATTTATTGGTATGTGTATATATCTATGTTTCTTTGGACAGATGAGAAATAGATATTAAACTATTTTTCTCTATTTATTTATCTATTTATTAATCTATATATGTATGTATGTATGTATGTATTCCTCTATCTATCTATCATCTATCTATCTATCTATTTTGGGATCTATTTAGCTATCATTCTATTTATCTATCATCTATCAATCTATTTATCTATTTATGTGTTTATTTCTGTATTTCTCTATTTATCCATCTGTTGTTCTTTCTGTCTATCTCTGTATCTCACATCTATATATCTATCTTTCTAGCCATTTATCCTATAGCTAATAATCTGTCAGCATTTCATCGATTTTTTATCTGACTATATCAATTTATTTATCTAGAATCTATTGATTTTTCATGTATCTCCGTAAATGATTTTTTAAAATTACCTAATGATTTTTAATCATGTCAAATATGTTAGCTTTATTTAAAAATACCTGTCTAATCGTCTATGTATCTAAATATTTACCTGTGTATCAATGTAACTATAATCTATCTATCAATCTATCTATGCATACATCCGTTCAACCATCCATCCACCATCTTTGTCACTCTGTCTCTATTCATATATCTATGTACATATCTATTTATGTATCTATCTATCGATCTATGCATCTATCTCTTTATCTAACTTCTATTCATATGTCTTTTTAACCAGTTTTCTATTCATTTATAAAATTACCTACCTATCTATTTATGTCTTTTTATCTACTTATCTATTTATCTATCATCTATGTATTTATCTCTCTCTTTAAAACACACTTATTCATCTATCTTTACAGTCATTTGTTTTCTATTTTTCTATCGATCGATCAATTGATCGATCTCTCATCTATTTATCCATCTATATTGTCTCTCTAAATATACTCCCTATGTATCTTTATTAATCTATCTCTTAGTGTATCGCATTATCATTATATATTTTTGAATCACTGATCGTTCTCTTTCTCTGTATATCTTAGTATGTATTTGTGTTCTCTCTGTTTATTCTATACTTCTATCTATCTATAAAGTTATCTATTTATATTACTATTTAATTTTATTTTCATATTTCTGTCTATCCATTTCTCTATTTGGCCAGCTTTTCATCTATCTTTCATTCCTTCAGTTATTTCTTTATATATTCATGTATTCATGCATTCGTCTTTCTATCCATGTATTATCTATTTATTTTCATCTGTCAATCTATCTATCATCTATCTAACATATATCTATTTATCAAACTATCTATCTATCTATCTATCAATCATCTATCTATCATTTTCTCTATTGTTCGATCCCTCCTTCCATGTCAGGAGGCAGTCAGCTAGTTATCCTTTGATCCATTCATTTATACAACCATCCATTCATCCATATATCATTCCATCCTTCCATCCATCCATCCATCCATCCATCCATTCTTCCATCTATCCATCCATCCAACCATCCATCCATCGATTTATCATTCTTTCCTCTATCTATCTATATCTATAATCTATCTATATTTTATCTATCTAATTATCTATGTATTCTTATATCATCTAATGTCTATTTCAAAATGTTATATGTCTCTCTACCTATCACTTTATCTACGAATTCATATATCCATGCATCTATCCCTGCAGGGATCCAGCCAGCAATCCATCTATTTTTTTGTTAATTTATCCATCGTTTTATCTATCCATCCGTCTATCTATTGATCATTCTATGCATAATCCTCTCTTCAATCTATCTATTTATGTATCTTCTACCTATTTATCAATCCTTCGAATTAAAATACATTCACCTGACTTTCCATATAGCTCTCCATCTATCATCTATCTATCCAGCTATCATCTATAATGTATCTATTTATCTCTCTCTATCTCTCTATTTATCATCTATCTATCATCTATCTATTTATCATCTATCTATCATCTATCTATTTATCATCTATCTATCTATCTATCTATCTATCTATCTATCTATCTATCTATCTATCTATCTATTTATCTTTACAAAGACTCTATAGGTGTATTCCATTCTATCTGTCCTTCATATTATTATAAATCTTTTTCTTATTATAGATAATCCATGTATTATCTATTTTTATCCATCTTCATTTATATACCTATCTATGTACGAATCTTACCTATATTACCTCACATTCTTGTCATTCATATAGCTATTTATCTATCTATTAATAATTAAGTATCTTTCTCTCTATCTATCCATCTATTTATTTTTCTGTGTTCTTCTCTATCCATCATTCATTTCTCTCACCATTCACATATGTATTATTTATTTATTTATTTGTTTGTTTGTTTGTTTGTTTATCCATCTGTCTTTTAATCTATCATCTATTTATTTACTATTCTCACCGTTTATGTGTTTTTCTCCATTTCTTATATTTATTTTTCTATCATTTTATCTTTTTATATGTCATCTTACTATCCCTCCATCTTTTCATTCATCATTTTATTCATGTTTCCATCATTTCATTTATTTTTCTATTTATCTATCATCTATCTATCTATCATCTATCTATCTATCTATCTATCTATCTATCTATCTATCTATCTAACTATCTATCTATATATCTATCTATGTATCTATGTATGATCTATCATCTTCCTATCTATCTATCATCTCTCTAACTGTCATCTATCTATCTATCTATCTATGTGTCTATCTATCATCTATTATCTACCTATCTATCTATCATCTCTCTATCTGTCGTCTATCATCTATCTATCTATTTATTTATCTAAATATCTATCTATGTATCTATCATCTATATATCTATGTATCTATCTATATAACTATCTAGAAGAGGTATAAATCTACTATATATCTATTTATTACTAATTCCTTTTAAAAATATATTTTACAATAGATATAGCTAAAGATATAACATATTGTTTATCTTTGTTTTCTGTATGGCTGTTTAAATTTCTATCTATCAATTATCTATCTATCTATCAATTATCTATCTGTCTATCATCTGTCTAACAAACTATGTTTTTCTCTATTTATTCATTTAGATATTTAGCTATTTATTTATCAAAGTTTGTATCTTTTAGATTTTTTACGATTTATCACCTACCATTTTACTTTTTATTCCACAGTAGACATTAGTATTTATGATCAATTTCTTTCTGCCTAAATATCGACAGATGTCTCGTATCGACCGTCTTCTCTCTTTCTATCAATCAACGTATTTCTTTACCTACCTTTTTATTTATCCATTTATTTATCTATACTTTCAATTATTTTTTTCTTGATGTTTGCCTATTTTTCTAATTATCTATGAATCTATTTATCTTTCATCTATTTTTTGATATATCTATGTATCTACTTATGTATCTTTGTATGTATAGCCTTATGTAACTATTATGTATCATCTATGATCTCTGTATTTTCTATCTATTGTTTGTAAATATCTACGTAGCTAACTCTATCAACACTCAATTTCTACATTTAACCATTACCTATCTATATTCCAATTGTTTATTCCTCTCTTCATATATTTTTTTTTATATTTTGAAATAGTTCTGCTTTTGTTTTTATGTATGTGTAACTTACTCTGTATCTACCTTACACTCTGTTTTTCCATCCATATATTTCTGCCTATCAATCTATCTATCTAGCAATCCATCTATCTCTCTATCATTTATCTATGTATTTATCTCTGTATCTATTTATTCATGTATCTATTTATGTAATTTATCTCTGTATATATGTATGTATGTATCTGTTTATCTGCTATTTAATTTATGTTTCTATATGTATATCTATTATTTTATACTTCATCTCCCTATATAAATCTAACTGTAAGTATCTACATATCTATTCTCTTATAACAGAATATTTTTTAATTTACCTATCGATTGATAGATCTATGTACATGATGTTTTTCCTTACAACTATCTGTCTATATATTTCAATGTCTATCTCTTTATTATATTTATATGTATTTATCTATCTCTTAATCTATGTATGTGTAATTATTCTTTCTATTAATAAAGTTTTTGTGTATTTATTATCTGCTTTTTATTTTTAAATATCTATGTTTGTATCTGTTATCTATCAATTTTTCATCTATCTCTCTATTCATTCATCGATGTATATGTCACTTTTTGTCTATTTACCTGTCTATGTATTTACCTATTATGTATATATATTTTGACTATTACTTTATCATCTATGTCTTCTTTTAAATATCTATTATTTTATATATTTATCTATATACCTATTTAACTTTCTGATATCTTATATCCTACTATGTGTATATCTTTAAATAACACTTTTATTCATTTAAGCTATCTATTTTCATATATATCTGTGTAATGTTTAATTTTATCTTTGTCTTTTATTTATCTATCTATGAATCCATCTATCGATTTATCTATCTAATTATCATCTATCTGTCTATAAGTATATATGTAATGTATAATCTATCTGTCTATAAGTATATATCTAATGTATCTATCTGTCTATATGTATATATCTAATATAAATCCATCAATCTCTCTATTTATCTATATATCTATCTTCAGTCATCATTCTGTCTATTAATCTATTTATCATCTATAATCTGTCTATCATGTATCAATCTACCTCTGTATATGTAACTAATACCTAAATATCTCATTATATATCTATTTTAACCACGATTATTTTTCACTTTACCTAATGAGAGATGAATCTCTATAAATTTTTACTTTTTTTCTGTTTGTATGTTTTTCTATCTATCCTCCATCTATTTTTTATTTATCTATTTATTTATCTATCAATCCATCTATCATCTATCGATGTATTTTTCTAAGTATCCTCATCTTTTCTTATTTTTAATGCAATGAATAAATGTTGTAATTATTAAGCTATCTTTCTGCAAAAGAATCAGTATATATCTGATTTTAACTATCTACTGAATACCATCTAATGAAATACATTGCTCTAATATATATGAATCCATACATAAATTTATTTAGATATACATCAATCTATTTCTTCATATCTGTTTTCACTCTATTTATCTATCTAAATATTTATCAATTATCTATGTATCTATATATATTTAGCTATCTATGTATATGTATCTATGTATGTATATTTGTACATGTGTATGTATGTATGTTGTATGTATGTATGTATCTATCTATCTATAATTATCGTTTTCAAAAACACTAATTGTTGTCTTTATGGATCTTACTCTTTACTTCTATTTGCTTCTATTAATATCTATTTATATCCCCATTTAATCTATCATCTACCTATTTATCTATCTATCTATCTATCTATCTATCTATCTATCTATCTATCTATCTATCGTCTTCCCTGTCTACCTATCTATATATATCTATTCATCCACCCAGTCATCTTCACAACCATTTATCCACCCATCATCTGTCTATCTCTCCATCATCTATTATCTATCTATGTATCGTTATCTGTTTCTATGTGATTTTCATTTTGTACGTATCTATGTTTTTATCAAACAATCTATTTATCTATCTATATCAATTAATTTATCTATAACTATCTCTTTATTTGTTCTACAATATATCTCTCTAATACAATTTTTTCAAATTTACCTAACTAGATTATACCTTTGTACAGAATGTTAGTTTCTTTTTTTAAACAGCTGTGCACTTGTTTATATCTTATATCTGTCTATCTATTTATCTATGTAACTCTTTTGTATCTGTTGACCTATGTATTAGTATATATATGTGTATGTCTTCATCTCTCTCTCTGCCTATTGATAATCCATCTATTTAGCTATTAATGTATTAATCTAAGTATCCTATCGTTTCTTATTTTTTTGTAATGAAAACACTTTTTAAATGTTAATATTTTTCTTCCTAAAGATCAATATATATTTGCTTTTCCTAACTACATAATTTTCATTTTTTCAACATTTCTATAGTATTTATTTATGTATCTATTATTCATATATCCATCCATTCATTCATCAATCCATCATTGATCTATCTATTTATCTATCTATCTATCTATCTATCATCTATCTATCATCTATCTATCTGTCATGTCTCTATTTATAATCTATCACTCTATCTACCATTCTTACATGCTTACTTACCTATTATTCTGTCTTTTAATATATCAAATGATAATTATTGTTTTCAAAATCACTAATTGTTGTCTTTATAGATCTTACTCTTTGTGTTCTATTTAATTTTATTAATATCTATTTATATACTTATTTAATTATCTGTTTTTATTTCAATGTATTATTCATCCCTCTTTCGAATTACTATATATTTATCATCTACTATCTTTCTATCTATCTATCTATCATCTATCTATCTATCTATCTATCTATCTATCTATCTCTCTATCTATCTGGTTATAATCACCTTTCTATAGATTCATTTCTTTCTGTATATCATTTATCTAACTAATTATCCATATAACTATTTTTCTAACGTTTTATTTAACTTTTATCCATCTATCTGTCTTTGTATTTATTTTTCATGTCAATCTATCCTTAAATCCATTCATTTTTGTATTTATCTATCTGCCAAGTATCTATTAAGCTTTGTATGTATCTATCATCGATCTATCTGTTAAAGATCTATATATTTATTTACCTTAATTCTATTTGTTTATCAATTATTTTTTATCTTTTACCTTTTCTATCTTCTTTTTATCTATGTCTTTATCAGTCCCTTTATGTTCCTATCTACCATCTATATATCCATATTTTTATTTTTTGATATATTATCTAATTTTCTATGTAGCTAGGTATTCATTTATGTACCTATCTCCCCTTGTATTTATTTATCTATTTTATAAGTGTGTATATATTAATCTGTTCATCTTTATAAGATTGTATGCATCTATCATATGTATTTGTATTTATTTATTTATCTATTTATCTATCTATCATATATCTTCTATCTATCTATCTTCTATATGTATGTTTATTAATTTATCTCTGAATATATCAAATGATCTTTATCTTTCTGTTAACTACTAATCATTGTCTTCCTGTAGCTTATTCTTTATTGATGTTTTATTTATCTATGAATTCATATATCTATCTATCGATTTATCTATCTGGTATCCATTTAATTATATCTGAATAGCTCTTCATTCATTTCTCTTTCTATCTATATATCTATCTATTCCTCTATTTTTCCATCTATGAAATATTTGTTTATATTTTTACTTATGTATTCAACCCTATATCTATCTATCTATCTATCATCTATCTATCTATCTATCTATCTATCTATCTATCTATCTATCATCTATCTATCTATCTATCATCATCTACGAATCTATGTATCATCTATTTTTCTGTCTATGTATCTATCCATCTATCTTCTATTTCTTTATCATTTTATTAAGTCTAACAATTATTATCTATCGATCTATCGGTCCTACCATCCATTTATTCATCCATCTACCAATCCATTCTACCATCCACCCCCCAACTATTTATCAAAATTTTTTATCTATTTATATATATTTCAATCGGTTTTCTATCTATCGATATATCATTCTTTCTTCTATCTTTATCTATCCATCAATCCACCTCTATCTATCTATCTATCTATCTATCTATCTATCTATCTATCTATCTATCTATGTATTTAGGTTTCTGCCTGATGTTCAATATATATAGTATTTTACTAATTGACTAACTAATTCACCTTTATTCATTAATATTACTATACTATCTATCAATCTATTTATCCATTTATCTATTTATCTATCTACCTATCATGTATCTAGTAGCTATTTATCAGTATCTATCAATTTATGTATTTATGTTTCTATGTGTCCATCTATGTATCTATGCTTCTATGTATTTATGTATCTATCTCTTTATCTATCATTTATCTTGACCATTTTTGTATCTTTTTTTGTTTCAAATCTCTCTTTCTCGGTATCTATTTATCTATGTATTTATGTATCTACCTATTTAATATCTCTATATCCTACTTTGTATATATTTATGACCAAGACTATTATTCACATAAGTTAATGATCGATATATCTATTCATTTAAAGTTTGAATTTCTTTTGTTGGTCTGCATTTTTGTCTCTTTATCAAACTATTTATTTTTCTATTTATTTCTATCATTATTAATTTAATATATTTATATAGCAAAGTATCAATTCATCTCTGTATATATCTATTGTCTACTGAAAGATGAGAGATACATATTAATCTATTTTTCTTTCTTAATATATCTATTTATTAATTTACCTATGTATCTACTCTGTATGTATCTACTTTTCCATCTATTATCTATCTAT
Organism: Pteropus alecto; assembly: GCF_000325575.1. Taxonomy (NCBI): domain Eukaryota; kingdom Metazoa; phylum Chordata; class Mammalia; order Chiroptera; family Pteropodidae; genus Pteropus; species Pteropus alecto. The sequence goes on from NW_006440130.1 coordinate 72,590, forward strand.
CTCTCCATCTCTCTATCATTATCTACCTATCTATCTTTACGTCTATTTCTTTATCATGTATTTATTTTTTAACTACCTATCTCTTTACGTCTATTTCTTTATCATGTATTTAATTTTTCTATATTAATTTATCCATTTATTTATCTATCTATATTTATAACATTATATATCTATCTGTTTATCTATCTATTATTTATATTTCTGACCATTTCTTTTATATCTATTTATATAGGTAAATCACTCTATCTCTCTATTTTTCTATATTTTAATCTATATACCTAACTTACTATGTATAGATTTTTGACAAAAACTATTATTCATATAATTAATTGATCGATAGATCTATTTATTTAAAGTTCAATATTCTTTTTTGATCTGACAATGTGTCTACTTATCAAAGTATTTATTTATCTATTTATCATTATTACTTAGTATATCTATATATCAAAGTATCAATTTATCTATATATATATCTATTTATATGTCTATCTGTCAGATTACAGATCGATATTAATCTATTTTCATATTTGCATATATCTTTATTAATTTATCTATCATCTATGTATCTTTTTTACTATCCATCTATAATCAATCTCTCTCTCTCTCTATCGATATATCTAGTATTTATTTCTCTATATAACAGTTTATTTTTCAATATATCTTACCATAGATATATTTTTCTATATAAAGTTTGAATTTTTTAACTTTTGTAGGTTTGTCTTCATTTAAAATCAATTAATCTATTTATCTATTGTTCAGGTATTTTTCTATGTAACTCTCGTGTATCTATCTATCTGTCATCTATCTATCTATCCTATATTTATCTATGTATCTATCACCTATCTATGTCTTTATCTATTTATTTATCTTTCTTTCATACTATCTCTGTTTCTGTTTATGTATCTGTCTTTGTATGTATCTATGTATCTATGTGTCTATGCATGCATGCATGCATGCATGTATGTATATATGTATCATCTATCTATCTATCTATCTATCTATCTATCTATCTATCTATCATCTATCACCTTTCATTAGTCTATCACCTATGTATCTGTCTGCCAAAGATTCTTTTTATCTATTCATTTATTTTTCTATTATTTATGCATTTATTTATATTGTTATCTATCATTGATCTATCTATCTATCATCTATGTATCTGTCATCTATGTATCTATGTATCTATGTATCTGTCTATGTATCTATGTATCTATCTATCATCTGTCTCTCTCATCATCTCTCTATGTATCTCTCTTTCATTCTATTTATGTATCTATTTATCTACATATCTATCTAACATATATTTGTCTCTCGATTTATTTATCAATTTTTGTACCTATCTATGTATCTATTTATCTATCTGTCTTTTATCTCTTTATGTATCTATTTATTTATATGTTTAATTATCCATCTATCTTTCTATCTAACTTCGGAAGGTATCTTTATAAATATGTTAATATATCAAATTGTCATCATACATTTTTATACCTCTTATCTTCTTTTTTGTATATGTTGTTCTTTTTGTTTTCCTTTTGTACATATCTATTAATCATCTATCTATTTTTTATCTATCTATGTATCTAGCGACCTATCTTATTATCTATATTATTTTTTATCATATATCTATCTATTTGTTAATTCATTTAAGCCTTTATTTATCATCTATCTATCTATCCAACAACCAAACATCCATCTATCCATCCATCCATCCATCCATCCATCCGTCCATTCATTTATCCAGTCATTCACCATCCATCCATCCAACTGTTAAGCTATTTATCTCTTTTTATCTAAGTTTCATCTATGTATGTATGTATGTTTTTAATATGTATTTATGTATATTTGTATGTATCTTTCTATCTATCTATGTAAATATCTACCTAATGTTTGATTTTCTTTTTTTCTGAGTGTTTGCCAATTTTTCTATTTTTCTATATATCCATTTACCTTCTATTTTTTGATTTATCTTTTCATCTACTTTTGTATCTATGTGTCTACTTATGTAACTATCATATAACATCTATGGTTCTAGCTTCTACCTTTCGATTTTATATGTATCCATAGGTAACTATATCAATACTCAAGTTCTATATTTCACTATTACCAATATATATTCCCATTTTTATTTCTATATTTGTATATTTTCTTTTACATTTTGAAAAATCTTTGCCTTTTTCTTTTTGTATGTGTATCTCACTATCTACATATCTTACAGTCTATCTTTCCCTGTATATATTTCTATCAATCTATCTAGGATTCCATCTCTATCATGTATCTATGTATCTATCTCTGTATCTATGTATCTCTGTATCTATGTAGCTATGTATCTACATATCTACATATGTCGGTATGTATGTATCTATGTATGTATGTATCTATCTATCTATGTATCTCTCTATCCATCTATATGTATGTATGTATGTATGTATGTATGTATGTATCTACCTATCTAATTTATAGTCGTACCTATCTATGTATCTATATAAGTATCTATCTATTTATTTATTTATTTACTTACTTACTTACTTATTTATTTATTTGTTTGTTTGTTTGTTTATATTGACCTGTATATCTATCTATCTGTCTATCTATCTATCTATAAGTATCTACATATCTATTCATCAATGTGTCTTTTATAACACAATCTTTGCTAATTTACCTATCGTTTGATATATCTATGTACAAATTGTTTTTCTTTACAACTATCACTTCAATTGTCTTTATATCTCAATATATATTTATTTATGTGTCTATACATTTATAATTTATGAATGTATGTATGTGTAATTTTTCTTCTTTCTATTAATCTATTTTAGTCAATTTCTTCATTACCTGCTTATTATATTTAAATATCTATGTATGTCTTCATCTACATCTACACCTATACATCTACCTTTCTAACCATTTATCTAATAATCTATCTGTCAGCATAATTTCTATTTTTTATCTGACTATATCAATTTATTTATCTATTACAATCTATTGATTGTTCATGTGTTTCCATAAATGAATATTTTTGAAATTACCTAATGATTGATATTCATGTCAGATATGATAGTTGTATATAATATTTCCCTAATTGTCTATGTATCTAGTTACCTATCAATGTATCTATCTTCTGTCTACCTATCTATCTATTTATCCATACGTTCAACCACCCATCCACTATTTATCTCACTCTTTCTCTATGTATCTATGTATTTATCTTTGTATCTATCTACCAATGTATGTATTTATGTCTTTGTCTATCTAACTTCTATTCATGTTTCTTTTTAGTCATTTTTCTATCTAGCTATCTAATTATCTACCTATCTATGTGTCTATATTTCTATCTATGTACTTATCTATTAAACTATATATCTGTCATCTATCTATTTATCTATCTCTATAGAACACACCTATTCATCTATCTTTTTAGTCACTTGCTTCTATCTATCTATCTATCTATCTATCTATCTATCTATCTATCTATCATCTAGCTAACCATGCATCCCTGCATCGATGAATCCATCCATCCATCCATTTATCGATTCTTTTATCTATCAATTCCATCTATCGCTTATTTATTTATACCAACTATCTGTAAATCAATCTATCTTTCAATCTATCTATCATGTATCTATTTTTCACAAATTTTATATAAATGTTCATCTAAATTTTTATCTACTCATCTAATATGTATTTTTCTCATCTATTTACCTATTAATCAATATTTTATCTATATATTTAATCTTTTCATCTTCATCTATTGATCTATTTATCTATTGCTCTTACACATATTCATCTATGTTGTCATTGATATATGTATGTAGCTATATAACTCTCAACCTATCTATTTATTTGTGTTCATGTAAATCTATTCTTTCATCCCTTTATGTATTTACCAGTTTATCTATCTATCTCTATATCTATCTATCTATCTATCTATCTACCTATCATCTATATTTTTCTCTATCTAACATTTATTCATCTACCTTTTCAGCCATCTCTTTCTCGATCTATATTTTTATTATCTATCTATTTATCTATCTATATAAATTTATCGATATATATCAAAGATTTAACAAGTTTTTTCTCTAAAACATTATATTTAACTATCATTTTTTATCTATTTATCATGTATGTATGTATGTATGTATGTATGTATGTATGTATGTATGTATGTATCTGTCTATCTGTCTATCTATCTACCTATCACCTACCATTCATTCACTACCTTTTTATTTAACTTCTGGATGTATCTTTATTTATTTCTCTTTTAATATATCCAAATGTCAATACCTTTCTGCAACTTACTGATCATTGTTTTTATGTATCTTATGCTTTTTTTGTGCAATCTATCTTGTATTTATCTACCTACATATCTATTATTTATTTCATAATATCTTTTATTTATTTATTTTTCTATCTATTTATC
>NW_006440131.1:0-1795 GCF_000325575.1 Pteropus alecto
CTGAGCATTAATGGAAATGTATTCTGCTTTTTTTCTTGAAATAAGATTTATTAAATAAAGGTCTCTCTTTAGCTTGCTACAAAGAAGGCACTCTTGTTTTTGGTTTCCAGTAGGTGGCATCTAAGCCTCTTGGATTCCTAGCAGTTCTGGTAGCATTTGCTCAGATTCCCCTTGGGCTCATGGTGATCAGTCCCTGATAGGTCTTGGAGGGTATGGGGGGAGGAGCCTCCTGGGTCAGGGGTTGAGGGCTGCAGCTCAGCCTCGATTTTGCAACCTCCACTAGCAAAAATCAACTCTTGTTCCTCTGCGGCCCCGTCCTGCTTCTCTGCTTTCTGCCGTGATGATCGTGCCCTGCAGCTGGTTGGCCACAGTTCACATCTTTCCAAGGCAGAGCTGTTCAGGGAAATTGCCGCAGGAACTCGTGCTCCTTCTCTGCTCTCTCTCCTCTTGCAGGGAGCTCCAGAGGCTGTGAGAGGTAGCTTCTTTATTACTCCCAGTCCAGCAACTGACACCCGGGGTTCTGACCTGTGATAGCTCTTATGCTTAGATCCCATGCTCAGATGTGCTGGTGTGCAGTTTGGGTGTTTTATGTTGAGTTTTAGATGTTTAGCTTATTGTTGTTTCAAGGGGAGGGATCTAGAGATGTCTCTCACTCCGCCATGTTTCTGCTGAATCTCTGAATTTCTACAACTTTAAAATGAGAGTTTTAGATTAAATGATTCTCATGATTTACCCATAGCAGCTAACTCACAATAGTCTAAAACTAGTACTTGCACAAATGTCCATTAACAGTAGAATGGATAAATAAATATCGGTGCATACTTTTGGTGAACATAAGATTACATTTCTGTTGGGTATATATCTTGGAGTGAAATTATGAGCCATAGTGCATACATATATCCATCTTAGTAGGTGTTGTCTTAAGTGTTTTAAAGTACTTGACTATAACAATATATTCTCTTACCAGCAGTAGTAGATCAGGATATCATTTATTCATATCCTTGACAACAATTGGTGTTTTCTTTTTAAATTTTAGCCATATAGGTGGAATTTTGTAGTATTTCTTTGTGGTGTAGACTTACATTTACCTGATGACTGATAAAGTTTAGCGCTTTTTATGTGTTTATTGGCCATAAAACCCTCGTTTTTAAAACCATGTTCTGACTTGCTTCCAGTATGGTATCAGCCAACGTGAAATGTTCTCGGGTACAAATACTGAGATATTATCAATAGAACAAAATCATAATAAAATGTTCATTGAAATATGTAGCTGAGGAATTAAGGAAACCATCAAGTGCTAGAAGCAAAGAGAAAAATTAAAACCAGAAGGATAATCTCATACACTTGCTATAGTGGAATGGGAACAGGCAGTGAACTGAGTAATCAAACTCAGAAGCTCTAACATTAAGGGCTTTTGTCTTATATCATACATAGAGAGAAAATTAAGCCTTGTCTCTCTGTGAGGTGAGAGGTTGGATCTGAAATCACTGCATATAACTGCAAATCTTGAAGTCTTTCACCCTCAGTGAAAGGAAGACTAGAAAAATTCGTTCAACTAGCCCAGGGGAAGCGCAAAAATATTCTGAGTGGAAAAATGTACTATGCTCTTGGAAACTAAAACCATGAACATGAGCTACACACAGTTAGAAACTGAATTTACCCTTTTCATAGGATTAAGAGATGATGAAAATTATATTTGTGTATCTATCTATCTATCTATCTATCATCTATCTATCATCTATCATCTATCATCTATCATCTATCTATCTATCTATCTATCTATCTATCTATCTAT
>NW_006440131.1:1809-5519 GCF_000325575.1 Pteropus alecto
CTTATCTATCATCTATCTAATATATATTATATATTATATACGTGCTGGATATATTAAATAGATATCTATCTATGTTTATATCTATATCTATGTATATCCCAGGAAAAAAATACCCTTAAGGCATGTGGAAGAAGCAACACTCAATTGTTATGAGATTTCTACAAGAAAAAAATCTCTGCTAAAGATGAGCTCAAAACAAACAAATTAAAAATTGCAAAACTTGCACAACGGGTGATATATCTTCTTGGATAGTCAGCAGTTACAACAAATAAGAAGATAAACACAAGAACACAAGATATAAAACAATCTTAAAGAAACTATACAATTCTATTTTTAATAATTAAATATTTTTAAATAATAGAAATCACAGTAAAAAAGAAAACATCATGAAAAAAGAACAGATTTGAAAAAAAATTATTAAACAGAACTTTTAGCAATGAAACTCAGTGGGCAGGCTAAATAACAAACTAAACAAAGCGGAATAGTGAATTATTAAACCAGAAGATAGATAAAACTACCCAGAATGTGTGATAGAGAGATAAAAATATGAAAAATATAAAAGAAGCTTTAGAGCTATGGAGGGTGGATTGGGAAGCTATGACATATCTACTAGCTTCAAGAGAGATAAGCTAGAATGAGTAAAAGATAGGAAGGGGCTCATTGGTGTTAAATAGTTCTAAACGATATATATTATTTTGGAGAAACTTAAAGGTATGGCTTCACTTTAAATATTTTTAGGTCAAATATGAATGTCAAAATTTTTTAATCACAAAAAGATTCAAAAACTTATTAATCACTATACCAAAATAGAAGGTAAAAAAGTCTGAATGAATATTGATCAATTCAATAGTAATCATGGAGGAGAAAAAATACAATAAAAATAGTAGCATAAAAAATAGAAAAGACAAAATCAGATTGTAAAAATAAATCAAAATATATATATTAGTGAACACATATAAATGAATTTCTATAGGCAGTTAAAAGGCAGAGATCATCAGAAGGATAAAGAAATAATATCCAGCTGTATGCTGTTTATAGAAGACACACTTAAACCTTAATGACATGGAGAAGTTAAAAATAAAGAGATTGGAAAAGATACATCAAGTATGCACTAAAAAATAAATCTGATGTAGCTATATTAATATTGAATAAAATAGACTTTATGTAAAATTACGATAAAGAGGATTATTAATTAATGATAAATTGATACATTCTATTCAGATATGATATTTCTGAACTTGTATGTATCTAATGCCATAGCTTCAAAATAAATAAACAAAATTTATGTGAAGTTGACAAATCTATACCATAACAAAATATTGTAGCACTCTTCTTTCAGTAATTGAATGATCAAATTGTTGACAAATATCATAAGTATCTACAGAATTTTGTCCTCACTTTTAAAGAAATTGATCTAACGAATATACATAAACTCCTGTATCCAACAATAAGGAAATATATGTTCTTTTTAAATATATATGGAGCTTTTATAAATATTGACCACATGTTAAGCCACAAACCAAGTCTCAACAAATAACAAATATCTTATATTCTCTGACCATAATGCAGGTACATTTAAAATGAAATGGAAAAATACAACCAAATACTGCTATTGATTAAAAAAAAAAAAACTAAATAATTCATGGGTCAAAAATACCATGAGAAATTAGAAAAAAAATGAACAATTTTACAAAAGTGAAAAATATTTATATCAAAATTTGTAGGAACTAACATTTTACTTAGAAGTGAATGGATAACTAATGCATGCCAGAAGGTAAGTTTCAAAATTAATGAATTAATCATTCAATTTGAGAATTTAGATATTAAGACCAAGAAAAACTAAAAGAAAAGGGAACAAGGCAATAAAAACAGACACTCATAAGTGACTAATAAAATTTAAAAAAAAAAACAAGGAAATATGATCAATAAAGCAAAAGTCTCAATATTTAAAAGTAGTTTATCAATAAAGAAAACAGAGAAAGTTCACAAAAGACCAATTTAAAAATAATAAGGGACATAGATATAGATTAATTGTACATGTTTAAAAATAACATAAGGATAGTATGACACTGTTTACCAATACATTTGAAAATATACATAAAGTGTAAAAATTTATAAAATAATATATATACATATATTACTGATGTATTATTATGTATGTATTATAAAATAATATATATTACATGTAATACACACACACACACACACATATTTAAAACTAATCAAGTAAAACTAGGAACTAAATGAACCCATGAAGGAATCATCAGAACCACTCAAACAAAATCTTCAAGGTGCACCAAATTTTTGAAAGAACATACAATTCTTATTTTCTATATATAGTTCTAAAAAGTATAAAAGAGAAGGAACACTTTGTAACTTATTTGTGAAACTATTATAACTTAGAAATAAAAACCAAAAAGAGTATGAAGAAGAAAATGATAGACAAACCTAAATCATGAAAATAGGTGCAAAAATCCTAATAAAATATTACTATCCAAGCTCTAAAACTATATTTGAAATACATCCTGGTCAATTTGAGTTTAACCCCAGAATATAGGAATTGTTAAATATTAAAATAAATTTTATTATAAGTTTTCCAATTTTATCAATATGGCACACTGGGTGGAGAGAGTCCACTCCTGGTATAGAAGATCTAAAATTTCTGTAAGATATATAAAATTATTTTGTGAGTACATGGCTAGACTGGTAGAAAGTAAAAAAAAAAAAATCTTTAAAAGCCAGAAAGAGTGAAAAAATATAAATTTGTAGAGGAAAGGAAGCACTGGAGCAGACATGTGTCTTTGGAGCTTCTGATTTCTGGAATCAGAATTTAGATTAAAAAGAACCATTTTATACAGATTCAGAAAAACTGTATCCATTGAAATTAACATATGTAGAATAAATAATACATACACTTACTATTTTTAAAGAAATAAAAGAAGGTATTAAAAGTATAACCAAGGAATAAGTAAGAATAAAAAATGACTGGGCACATTTGAAAAACAAAATAGAACTTCAGAAATATGTTCATGTATATATGTGCACATGAAATTAGATATTCAATGAACAAGTTAAAGAGTTGATTAGGCAGAGAGAGAATAAGACAGCTACAAGATAGATATAAACATTATAAAAGAATGCAGTAGAGAGACAAAGTGATGGAAATTATGAGAAATCAAGGAACAAAAGGTAGAGTGAGAAAGTCCAACAAAAGCAAATAATTTGAGAAGCAGATGAAGATAATAGAGATATTGGGAAAAGACAATCTTTGGAAGATAATTGACAATGTCTCAAAATTGATGAACGATATAAATCTTAAGTTTCAAGCTTTCAAGAAGACTAATAGATTTTAAGAAGAACAAAAAGAAACACAGAACAAACTGGCGATTGCAAGAAAGGGGGATTGGGGGATTGGGTGAAAAAGGTGAAAGGATGAAGAAGTACAAATAAGTAGTTACAAACAGCCTCAGGGATTTAGAGTATAGCATAGGGAATATAATCAGTATTATTGTAATGGTTATGTGTAATGCCAGATGAGTGCTAGAATAATCGAGGGGATCACTTCATAAATTATATAAATTATATAAATATCTAACCATTATACTATATACCTGATACTAATAAAATAATAACATATTTTAAAAGAATCATGGTTTGACATTCTATAGTGAAAATTCAGAACACCATAGACAACAATGAAGCAGCCAAGG
>NW_006440131.1:5579-13325 GCF_000325575.1 Pteropus alecto
GCAGGAATGGAAGCTAGAGAACAATAAAATAATATCTAAGGAGTCAAGGAAATATGCAACTGTATACCTAAGCAAAAGACTTTCGAAAATTACAGCAGAATAAAGATATAGTCAGACAAACATAAACTGTGAAGTTTACTACCAACAGTTTTTCCCTAAAATAACTTTTTTTTAAAGAAAATAAAATTTTTTATCAAGTTTACTGGGATAACATTGGTTAATACAATTATATAATATTCAGGTGTACATTATCATTTGACATCTGTATATTCTATTCTGTGTTCACCACCCAAAAGCCAGTTTCCTTCAGCTACCATATATTTGATCCCTTTACCCATTTCATCCTCCCCCTAATCCCCTATATTTGACCCCCTTTACCCTGTCTATCTCCGCTCTCCTCCCTCAACCCCTACCCTCTGGTAATCACTAGTCTATAGTCCATGTCCATGAGTCTCTCTTTGTTTGTCTTGTTCATTTGTTGCATTTAAGTTTATACCCCACATATAAGCGATATCATGTAATTTTCAACTTATTCTGTCTCATTTATTTCGCTTATCATTATTATCTTGAGGTCCATCCATGTTGTTGCAAATGGGTGTTGCAAATGGTACCTCTATGTATGTTTTAATTATTACATAATTAAAAATATATATTTTTCTTGTTTTATTTATGAATTTTGCTTTGTCCTAAGATTGCCAGAATGGAGTAATAAAGTCAGAATGTAGGTCAGGAAAGCTGATTTATTACTTCAGTATTATTGTATAATTGTAGTTAAGTGTTTTAATCTTTTTGTACCTGAAATCAATTGCTCCTCCTAGCATCACTCAGTTGGATGCTTGTCATCAAAGAAAATTAGAGGGGGTCCTCTACGGTCTCCAGATTTAATAAACAAATGAACAAACAGTTTAAACAGTCAAATGAACAAGTAAAGAAAGATTACCTGCCATTATACATGGTAATTGACCAAATACTCATAATGTAACCAGAAACTTTTACTAGAAGGGCAAAAAGAATTACTAGTATAATACACAGCAGATACACAATTTCTTAATAAAACTGTGCTTGTAAAATATTTTACACTTTGTTGACATGTTAACAGAGAATTTCACACTTTATTGAAAAGTCATTAAGACAATTACAGGTCATTAATGTACACTTTTTAAGTCTCAGCTTTGAAACCCTATTCTCTAAAGAATTATTTTTTGACAGAGTTTAGCTCTTAGCCTGTGCTGAGTAGAGATAAAATCTGCTCCATCTTTTCTACTCACTTAGCAGCTAGCCTTTGGGGAGAATGCAGAGGGAGTATTTCTGGGGATTGTTCAGGAAATCCAAGAGTATTTATTTAACTATGTATGGCCTGCAATTTCATTCAAGTTTCCTAAAATGAAATCCTCGTAATCTGGTACACAAGATTTTTGGTCCAGTGGGACTATTGAGTGACCATTTATGTCTTTGAAAATATCAATGACTGATATTTTTACAAATACATAAATTATCAACAAAATAGTTTATAATTTAATTGCCTGTATAACTCATGTTAATATTTTTAAAGCAATACAAACACATTGTTACAAAATTTCATTAAGTATGTGTATATTTTAAACTTTTTACAAAACTATATATTATTTTACAGCCTGTTTTGCACATTGTTTAAGATGTCATAAATATCTTGGAAATTGTTCCATATCAGTATATACAGATACTTGTATATAATAGCTGCTTATCATTGTACTTTATGATTGAATATTACCATACTTATTTAATGATTTCATCGCTAATGAATCTTTGGGTGACTTCCATTCTTATACCATTATGAACAATGCTGCAATGAACATCCTTATACCTGAAATAATTTTATGATTTTATCTACATATTCCCAGTTTTTGAAGTGTCCTCTAGGCCCAACAGATGTCAAGAAGTTTTGTAAACTCTATGAGGGACTTTAAAAACATATTTGAAACAATGCATAAGTAAGGTTGACTTTTTTTAATAGCAAAAGGAAGATGTACACACACTCAGGCCACAAAGCATTGACAAATTTTCTGTAATGCTTGCCATTTTTGTAAGATTCCTTAGCGTTGTGTGGGAGATGAAACTTTATCTGTTGTAGTCTCTTTCTACTGAAATACAAAACCTAAAAATTCTACTTGACCAAAGATATAGTGCATGTTAATCTATATGAGGGGTGAATTTTGTATTTTTAAAAGATTATATTTGTATTTTTAAAGACTATATCCAATAGTGGCATAGTGAGAGTAAACAGTGTCTGTGAGAAATAAAATACATTTACACCACCTTTCTCTTACTGAATGTTTCCTAAGTGTCAGAATTTCCAAAGACTAAACATCTTTAGGTACTCCCATAGACATATGTTGAGAGAATTTTGCCCTTCTCTAGCCCATTAATTCTTATTGTAATTTCCAAAGATTACTATTTGGAAAATTAGGAAATAGATGAGGCTGGGGTTTGTTAATAGACTCCTAGCCAATTGTGGTAGTATAATCAAAAATAGTTGCCAGAACATCTTTGCTGAATATTTCAAAATTATATCATTTAAATAATTTGAAGGGCTACTGTGGGCAGGTAGCCTATTTTTGGAGGGATTATCTTCTTTTAAGTAAAGGCTTTTTGTGGAAAACTTGTTCTGAAAAATGTTAAAATCCAAGTACACCCTCAGGATCTAAAGTATCAACTCTTCATTTTCCAATTTAAAAGTCAGGTTAGTTTAGTAATGAGAAAAGAGTTTGAAGAAGACTCTGCCAGCCACTACAAAAATAAGACGTGCAATGAGACGCTGTTTTTAAGAGTTCCCTGATATTTTGAGGATCTGCATCCAGTCTCAGTTTAGTCTGTATCTGAATGGGAATAGACCTCAGTTAGAAGAAATCATATTAGCTCTGGCAGAAGGCCCCAGAACTCCTGATTTATGACATTTCCATCCAGCCACTCACTGAGCTGAACATGACCTTGCTTGTTGACCCAGCACACAGACAGCCCTGTATGACCTGGATAGTTATAAAAAGCTGTCCACAATTTAGCATCTAGTGGTTCATGAAAAAAACCCACTGCTGTTAGGAAAAACTTGCTCAGCCTTGCAAAAAATACAGGAAAGCCTAAGGATACAGCACTCCTCAAAAGTCTTGTGTGTAGAGGAAATTAAGTCCTGTTTTATTGTTTTTATGGCTGTAGTACCGTTCCTGATTTTTCTTTTTCTGACATAGCTATAGAAGTATGTAAGAGATTGTTATAACTGAGCTAAAGTGGCACAAACCACAAATGTATATCATCTTATTACTTTCCTTGTGATTCGTCTATATTAAGAAATGAATCTGTCTCTTTTGCCTTTTCCATCAGCAGAATTTCCATTTGATCTCACTGAGTGATGGTCATGTTGATAGCACTCTGTGGCACTAATGTATAAGTAACTTTGTCATACAACACTTATTCCTGGTGGTTTCTTGTAGGTATTGCCACCAACTTACTTTAACACGAATCAGATCAGTTCCATGCTACATTATTGAAAGGAACCTGCACTCCTGGTTAACTTTCATTTAAAGTGACATGAAACAAAGCTTTTTTGTTAATGGAAAACATGCCAAGAGACTATTACTAAAACGTGATTGGCTGACCATTTCTGACCTGGACACAGATTATCCTCCTGTAAGACTGTAATTTTAAATGATTTAAAGATGAGGCTAAACAAAGAGAAATCTTGCACCTTGTGAGAGTGCTATAACAAAAATAAGTTTTATCCCCAAGCATTTTAAATGCTAAACCAATTCTCACATGTGGACAATGCAATAGTGAGTCACTAACAGGGGTTTCTTCTGTATTAGAACAGTTGGCTATTGACAGAAGAACTTAGTAACCCTACTCAGAAGCCAAGAATACAGTCTATTAAGCACATGGAAGAAGAAAGAAAACCTTTTCATTTTGGGGTAGGCAGCATGCCCATATATTTTAATTCAAATTCTGTGTTGATTTCTTAATGTATTTATTGCTTAAGTAATTTTAAAATCAATTAGGTACTTGTGCTTAAGGGTATAAATAGAGGAGTTAACATAAACACAGTCAACCCAGTAAAAATCTACTGCAATATGTAAGAATGTATTGTAATTCCATAGGCAGACCATGTTGTTCTCAAAACTGAGGTAGAGAAAAAACATTGCTTAAGACATGGTCCTTGAATAGACATTTTTTTTTTCCCAAAGAAGACATACAAATGGCCAATGAGTACGTAAAATGGTGCTCAAATTCACTAATTGTCAGAGAAATGTAAATCCAAAGCACAATGAAATATCCCCTTACTCCTGTTAAAATTGCTATAATCAAAAAGATACTCTGCGGATGTAATGTGCAGGATAGTAACTGTAGTTCACAGTACTGTAGTATACATTGAAAGTTGCTAAAAGAGTAGATCTTAAAAGTTTTCATCACACACACAAAAAATATTTGTAACCATGCACAGTGATGGATGTTAACTAAAGTTGTGGTAATGATTTCACAATACATACGTCAAATCATCATGTTGTGTACCTAACACAAAATCAATGTTATATGTCAATTATATCTATAAAAAAATAGACACGGTCCTTAATCAGTAAACATATCAAAAATATCAACAGTGACTACAACTCTTTAATAGTTAATGATGTATTTTATCCTATTTTTGCCTCTTTTTCCAAATGTAAACTTAAAAATTCTTTTATCTTGTCATCCCATCAAAGAATATATGATTTAAAATTAAAACACATCTTGTACTGTTATTAAGATTAACAAAATGTCACCTTAGCCCAGGAGGACTTAATGTGACCAGTCTGTGGAAAATTATAAACTGCTCCTTTCCTGAAGTGTAAACCTGAGACATCTTAATCAAATTATAAAAATGCATGAGGAAAAAAATGCTATCTCATTTTTCCAATGAACATTATTTTAAACTATTTTTAAATCTAATTCCAGATAAACCTAGCAGTTTTAGAATTCATTGGGACATAAGATTTGTATGGAGATACATATGTGTATCTCCATAAACATTCAGAGTGCTTCCACTAGGTATAATGGGGCTCAGGGTTTTTGATATGCAGTGCAAAACTGTCTGTGCTTTGTAACTATGGCTTCAATTACTGGTTTTCATCTTCCAGCCACAGAAATTACTTCTTATTTTATTTTTATAAACTCAATAAATTCATATTTTCTAAGAAAGACTTTGTTAGATTTTGATTGAAAGGGAATATGTGCTCCTTGGAAATGTATCTTAAGTAAAATATTGCTTATAAATTTGAAATTACATCAAGGTGCTAATTCAAATCATGCTGCTAACAATTAGTTTACCTTTCATATATATGGGTTCTGATTAAAGGTTAAGTTAGTAGCCATGTCATTGTAGTAAAGGTCTTGCTCAGAAACATACACTCACAACTAAATTAGTTTCCTTAGGGCTTATTTGTTGAGGAGGGAACAGAGAAATAAAAAAAAAAGTACCAAAGATTGAAAAGACCCTAGAAGTAATTATAATAGAGCTTGGTTTGGCATAAGATATGGTACTAATACAGTTCACATGAGAGGATAATGTGGAATCTGCTATTCAAGAAGCTTAAAAAGTAATTGAGTTGTTTATTTGGGATCTTTCTTGTTTCTTGAGATAGGCCTGTAATGATATGAACTTTGCTCTTAATACCACTTTTTCTGTATCCCCAAATTTTTGCTCTATTTTATTTTCATTCTCATTTGGTTTTATGTATCTCTTGATCTATCTCTTCTTTTATTTCACCTTTGACACATTCTTTGGCTTGTTATTTAATCTCTACATATTTGGTTTTTCTCACGTTCTTTTTGCAGTTGATCCCCAGTGTCTAAGCATTATGTTTGGAGAATATGCTTGGTATGATTTTAATCTTTTTAAATTTGTTGAGACTAGTTTTGTGTCCCAACATATTGTCTATCCTTGAGAATGTTCCATGTGCATGATGGGACTATATCAAACTAAAAAGTTTCTACACAGCAAACGAAACCATCAACAAAATAAAGAGGCAACCAACTGAATGGGAAAATGATATTTGCAAACAATGCCTCCTATAAGGAGCTAATACCTAAAATATACTAAGAATTCATACACTTCAACAACAACAACAACAAAAAATCCAATTAAAAAAAATGAGCAGAGAATCTGAATAAACACTCTCTCAGGAAAACATACAAATGGGCAACAGACATATGAAAAGGTGCTCAACTTCACTGCCCATTAAGATGAATGCAAATCAAAATCACAATGAGATGCTACGTCATACCTGTTAGAATGGCTATCATCAACAAGACAAGTAATAACAACTGTTAAAGAGGCTGTGGGAGAAAAAGAACATTTATATACTGCTGATGGAAATGTAAATTGGTACAGGCACTATGAAAACCAGTATGGAGGTTCCTCAAAAAAATTAAGAATAGAATTACCATATGACCCAGTAATCCCTCTTCTGGGTATCTTCCCCCAAAATTTTAAAAACATTTATTTGTAAAGATATAGGCAACCTGATGTTTGCAGCACTATTTACAGCAGCTGTAAAGAGACATGGAAACAACTTAAGTGCCCTTTGATAGATGATTGGATAAAGAAGATGTGGTATATTTATAAGAAAAAATCAATTTAAAAGTTTTTTTTTTCTTAAATATCAAAAAAAAAGAAAAAAGAAAAAAAGAAACAAAAGAAAAGATGAAATACTGCCTTTTGCAGCACCATAGATAGATCTTGAGACTATTATGCTATATTAAATAAGTCATATGGAAAAAGTTATGAACCACATGATTTTACTCATATGTGGGATATAAAACTGAAAGCAACAAACAAGACAAATAACAGAGACCCATGGACACACACACAACGGTTTAGTGGTTACCATATGAAAAAGGGGGAGGGAGAGATAGATAAGGGTAAAAGGGTTTAAATATATAGTGATGGAAGGAAATTTAACTCTGGGTGGTGAACACACAATGCAATATACATATGATGTATCATAGAATTGTATGCTTGAACCTATATAATTTTATTAGCCAATGTCACCCCAATACAGTTAATAAAAAAAGTAATTGGGTACTTGTTGCTCTTGAGAAGCAATGGCATATTTTGAGTGAGTACCTGTCTTTTTATACATGGGCATATGATCCAAGCAAATCTTTCTTGTGGTATGGCTATCTACAAAGTAGTTTTTTGGATTGTTAGAGCTGACTGTGATTAAGGTCTTATAGTGTTACCTTTGCAATTTGTTATTCTCTCTAGTCCCATTCACTGTTAGCATCTTTGATTATCCTAAAAATTCTTCCCTTTCTCCCCATCATCTGTGAAACTGGAACAGGGAGGAAGAAAGAATGGCAGAGGAGGCAGAAAAACATTTTTCAATTCTCCTGTCATATTCTTAGTAAGATTCTGTTTTGAGATGACTGTATTTCAATTTTCCACTCTTCCGGAATCTTTTTAAATGAGTACAAATGGTTAAATAAGTATGCTAATTTACTTTTCTAACACCCAATGAGTATGCATTCAGGATTAATTCATTTATGTAAGATTGGATATTCTAAGAACCTTAGCTTTTTTGCTAATAGCTGTTTATGTAAGAAATTTAATTTCTGCTCAATTACCTAAATTCCTTTTATTCATTTTCCCATCTAAATACTAAATAATAAAATGAAATAATTTGTTTGCCAGTTTTCTTCATAATTTTTTTAAAAAATGTCTTCATTTACTGGCAGACATTT